>NC_068937.1:19080332-19380332 GCF_016801865.2 Culex pipiens pallens
GCAACATAAATGCGACTTGGTGTAGAAAGTTTGAAGCAAAGTGTTAAATTTGCATTGAAAATTTAAAAAATGTTGTTAAAACATAATTTTGGTACGTTGCAACAAGAAAATGTGTAGCTGCAACATTTATGCAACATCAATGTGAAATTCATGTTGATGTTGAAATAATTTAATTTTTTTTATTTTGATCGAGAATTATTATTTTTTATATAAAACATAATTTCAGCACGTTGCATCAAGACAATACGTAGCTGCAACATTAATACCACATTAAATCGACTTGTTTTAAACATTTTTAAAGCAAAGTATTGATTTTGATTTAACATTTTTGTTGTGATAACATAATTTTGGAACGTTGCAACAGAAAAAAAAACTGTAGCTGCAACATTTATGCAACATGCAACATCATTGTGAATTTTATGTTACTATTTGAATCATAGTGTTAATTTTGATCGAGAATTAACATTTTGTTGCGGAAACCTAATTCCAGCACGTTGCAACAAGAACAAAAATAGATGCAACATATATGCAACATCAATGGGACTTGTGTGTAACATGTTTCAAGCAAAGTGTAGATTTTGTCTTGAAAATTAAAAAATTGTTGTAAAAACATAGTTTTGACACGTTGCAACAAGAAAATGTGTAGCTGCAACATTTATGCAACATCAATGTGAAATTTATGTCAATGTTGAAAATTAAAAATGTTTTTATTTTGATCGAGAATTATTTTTTTATGCAAAGCTGTAACTTCAGCACATTGCATTTAAAGCAAAGTTTTGATTTTGTTTTGAATATTAAAAATGTGTTGTAGAAACATTGCAATGCATTGTTTTGGCACGTTGTAACAGAAAAATATGTAGCTGCAACATCCTTGCAACATGCCACATTAATTCGAATTGTTGTTTATCATTTTTAGAGCAAAGTATTGATTTTGATTTAACATTAAAAAATTGTTGTGAAAACTTATTTTTGGCACGTTGCAACATCATTTAGAATTGAGTTTAACATTTGTAGAACAAAGTATTAACTTTGATTTAAAATTAAAATTTTGTTTTAGAAGCCTAAATTGACACGCTGCAACAAGAAAATTTGTAGCTGAAACATCTTTGCACATCAATCATATTTATTGAAAATTCTTGAATTTGTTATAAAACAAAAATGTTGCTGTAAAAACTCAATTTCAGCACGATGCGAAAAAGAAAATTTGTAGCTGCAACATATTTGGAGCAAATTGGTTTGGTTAGAAAATTAAAATTTTGTCAAACTTAATTTTGGAACAAATACCTTTGCAACATCAGTGAAACAACACCAGTGCTACATGTTTGGTGTATCGGAACTTTTGCTGCAACATTTCCAACACAAATCATGTTACATGACGAGCTTCTGCAATATTACATTTGGATTTTTGGGAATAATTGAAAAAAATCAGTCAGGAAAAAGTTGCGTTACGGTTATGTTGCATGCATGTTGCACAACGCAAAAAATCGCTACCTAACTAATTTGGCAACAAAATATGTTACGCGACCCGAATCGCCAACTTCTGCAGCAAAATAACAGCTCTAGGTGGATTTTCTTCCCCTCTACCCTGTCCCAACGAGTTCAAAGTGCAGCTAAATCGGTGGACTCTCGAGTTTCGAAAGGTTCGAGTATTTCCGAAAGTTCTGTAACTCAAGGTACCCCCTATCTCTTTCGCTCCAGAGTCCGCATTTAAACCGTCACGTCACGTGACCAAACCTAAGGGGTCTGAATCACCACGTCGAAGCGACGCGGATTGCCTCAAGTTCGCACCTTCGCCGTTGATCCAGTAACCTTGACCGGTCCATGATCTCCATGACAGACGGACGGTGGTCCGTCAACAAGAGCGGTCTGAGAGTTGGGCTTCCTTTCCCGCATCACGACACACGCAACATAAAATTCAGAAGTGACCCCCGGAGTTGTGGCTGAGTCCGATGACCAGATGATTGGCGATTAATTAGCGGAGATATGAGAGCCAAGAGGCTGCGCGGATTTGCGCCGGGGACGGGACTACTGTGCGACGGTGGTGGGTTTTGGAGACCCCACCCCCCTCCCTTGCGTTTTTGGGGGGCTCCACCGTGCAACATATCTGTACGCGAAATACGGTACATTTTAATCGGTTTCGAATCACTGCTGTCAGTAGTAGTCGGATAGGCCGTTAGGAGAAGGGGGTGTGTGTGTTGTCTAGCGGATACGTGACGACGGTTTAGAGGCAGGGATGGAGTCAGAGTAGTTGGAAATTAACTTGAAAATAAACCAACAAGAACAAAAAAATGGAAAGAATTGTTTAAAAAATCTTATACATAATACAACTTTCAATTTAACAAAAAATAACGTTTTGTTAACAAGTTTTACATAAAAAAATGTTGCATAAATTTTGCAAAGAGCTAAAGAATTGTTGGAAACTATCTTAAAATTGTTCAGTAAATTTTGAATCTCAACGAAATCTGTCAAATTGTTGCAAATCTAATGTTGCTCGAAATTATTATAAATTTTTGAAAAAATCTATGTTGCATGTTGCAACGATGTTGCCAACAACTCGTGCTTATATCTGGTTTGATATAAGTTAAATTTAGTGTTGCATGATCTTGGAGAAGTCTGTCGTGAAGATGCACAATTGTTGCAAGCAAAATTTAAAGCTGTTTCAACGTTCTCAAATAATTTGTAGCGACGGGCTTATCTATTGTTGATGTTTTTTTTTTCTTTGGGATTCAAAAGAAGTATGTCATGTTGTTGCATGTTGAACATATGTTGCAAAATACAACAAGTAGCCTTTTTGTTTTTTTTTCTAAAATTAGTTAATTGTTTTTTCATTAAATATTAATATTTTTGAAATCACTTGTTTTTTCTGTTGCATTCGAAACTCGCATTTTTATTTTTGGTTTGGCAACATTTTTTTTCAATTAAGTATAATGTATAACGATTTTAGAGAAATTTATCAGTATGTTGCTTATCATACTTTCTGTTGCAACGTACTTCAATGTAGCAACGTGTTAAATCAATTTCGTTTAAAGTCTTTGGATTTTGTAGTGAATTTAAATGTCAAAACGCGTAATATTAAAAAAACAACATAAAAAATTATTGAAAATCAAATAAAATAAAATGACATAAGTGAAATAAATCAAATAACAAATAACCTTATATTTCAAACATTTTTAAAGATTTTCAAAAAAAAATCCGAAATTTACAAAAAAATTACCAAAAATTTACCAAAAATTCACCAAAAATTTTCAAAAAATTTCAAAAATATACCGAATTTTACAAAAAATATACAAAAAAATTACCAAAAATTCACCACAAATTCACCAAAAAATCACCAGAAATTAACCAAAAATTTAACCAAAATTTAAAAAAAGAAATTCAAAAATTTTAAAAGATTTTCAAAAATTTACCGAAGTTTACAAAAAAAAAAACCAAAAATTCACCAAAAAATCACCAAATAAAATTAACAAAAAAAAATCAGGTTTTTTGAGGATTCAAAAAACTAAGATTTACTACAATTTCCGCAAAAAAATACTAAAATTCACTACACGTAGAAAAAAGATTTCCCAAAATCGTGAACAAGCGTTCATGAAAATGGGAACATCGAACAAAGTGTTCAAATCCCATGGTACGATTTTGAGAAACGTACCATGAAATTTGAACACTTTGTTCGAGGTTCCCATTTTCATGAACGCTTGTTCACGATTTTGGGAACTCTTTTTTCTCCGTGTAATATCGAAATTTACAAAAAATTACCGAAATTTATCAAAATTTAACCAAAAAAATACCATATATTTACCAAAAATTAACAAAAAATATCCAAAAATATCCAAAAAATTTCAAAAATTTACCGAAATTTACAAAAAAATACCAAAAATTTACCAAAAATTTAACCAAAATTTAACAAAGAAAATTACCAAAGATTCCAAAGATTTTCAAAAACAATCCGAAATTTACAAAAAAAATACAAAAAAATTACCAAAAATTTACCAAAAATTCACCAAAATTTTAACAAAAAACTTTCAAAAATATACCGAAATTTACAAAAAATATTCAAAAAACTTACCAAAAATTCACCACCAATTCACCAAAAAATCACCAAAAATTTAATCAAAATTATAAAAAAAAATCAAAAAATTGAAAAGGATTTTCAAAAATTTACCGAATTTTACAAAAAAAATATCAAAAAATTACCAAAAAATCATCAAAATTCACCAAAATATCACCAAAATCTCACTAAAAATTCACCAACACTTCACCAAAAATTCACCAAAAATTTACAAAAAATTACAAAAATTTACTAAAATTTACTAAAATTTACTAAAATTTACTAAAATTTACTAAAATTTACTAAAATTTACTAAAATTTACTAAAATTTACTAAAATTTACTAAAATTTACTAAAATTTACTAAAATTTACTAAAATTTACTAAAATTTACTAAAATTTACTAAAATTTACTAAAATTTACTAAAATTTACTAAAATTTACTAAAATTTACTAAAATTTACTAAAATTTACTAAAATTTACTAAAATTTACTAAAATTTACTAAAATTTACTAAAATTTACTAAAATTTACAAAAATTTACTAAAATTTAATAAAATTTACTAAAATTTACTAAAATTTACTAAAATTTACTAAAATTTACTAAAATTTACTAAAATTTACTCAAATTTACTCAAACTTACTGAAATTTACTCAAATTTACTCAAACTTACTCAAATTTAATAAAATTAACCAAAGTTGACAAATTAAGAAAAATTAAATAAAATTAAATAAGGCCGATGCAAATATTTTTCAAAGTTTTGTCCCTCGGCTCTGGCCGGGGTCGAGGGGGAGGGCAAAAATATATAAATATTTAAATAACAAGCCATAGTTTCAACATTTCCATGGAAAAAGTGTTTTAAAATGCATTTTACACTAGTTCAATTGTTTTGCAATCATTAGTTTAAAAAAAATGTAAGATTTGACGAAAACAAAAATTTTAGCGAAAGACAAACTTTTGCGATACTAAACATCGAAAATTTTCAAAAATTCAAAAGATGTATAAATCAACCCATACATGCTGAAAATGATTCTAAGCGCAAGGGAATGTATTTTAAATTGATTTCAGCTGATTGCACTTAAATTTCCATAAAAATTTTGAAAATTTTTAAAAAAATATTTGGAATATTCGGGGGGGGGGGGGGGGGGGGGGTAAAAAAAATTTAAATAAAATTTGTACCAGTCTTGAATTGAAATTAAATGGTATATAATGAAATTAAATGAAATTAAATGAAATTAAATGAAATTAAATGAAATTAAATGAAATTAAATGAAATTAAATGAAATTAAATGAAATTAAATGAAATTAAATGAAATGAAATGACATTAAATGAAATTGAATGAAATAAAATGAAATAAAATGAAATAAAATGAAATAAAATGAAATAAAATAAAATAAAACAAAATGAAATAAAATGAAATATAATGAAATAAAATGAAATAAAATGAAATAAAATGAAATAAAATAAAATAAAATAAAATAAAAAAAAATGAAATAAAATGAAATTAAATGAAATAAATTAAATAAAATGAAATAAAATGAAATAAAATTAAATAAAATGAAATAAAATGAAATAAAATTAAATAAAATGAAATAAAATGAAATAAAATGAAATAAAATTAAATAAAATGAAATAAAATAAAATGAAATAAAATTAAATAACATAAAATAAAATGAAATAAAATTAGTTAAAATTAAATAGAATTCAACAAAATTAAATAAAATGGGATAAAATTAGTTAAAATTTAAGAATTTCACGTTATTACAAAATATTACTTGAAATTTAAAAGAGTAAAATAAAATAATCCAATTTATCTTAAATTGCCCCTAATTCCAACCCTGCTCCACCACCCACCCCCTACAGCGCGCGACTGCTTAGTATACACCACAATTCGATCGTCGAGACAGTTAGTTTGCTCTCATTAACGTTCCCCCGCTGCCCTCACCCCATCACACCCCAACCCTATTGCTCTCCGCCGTGTCCCTGATCTAAACCACTCGATTAGCTCGGGGAAGGCGTGTGCACGCTCTTTCTCCTTAAAGAAAAAAATAACTCCCAGCCCAGCGCGGGCCACGATCGCGAGACCACGACTCGAAGCGATGGCATTGTGCCTTATTTTTGCTGGCACACAATTGGAGACCCTCGAGAATTGCGCGGAGTAACCCTTGAGTGTCGAGAAAAAAAAATTGTTTCGTCAACGGGACTTGAACTCGTGACCTCCGGTTGGGACGCGCGACCTTGACAACTGATCTATTTCTGCTCATTTGAGAACAAGCGCCTGGAAGGGTGGACATTCGATTTCGGCTCAACTAGCCATTTGAGGGTTAACAATCCACCAGCTCACCTTCCTCGCTCACGTTCTGATTCGTGTTTTGCTCCAGATAAGTCTGAATTTTTGGACCCCAACACAAAACCCAGAGGCCAATGGCATAATGGTCACTTTTTTTAATAGATTCGGCACGCACTGCGGGTGGACCAAGGCGGGTGGCCACTTAACCCCGCCCTTCCCCCCTTCAAAACCTGACGGTTCTTGTCGCAAACCGCTACAATGTTCTCGCCGACGCCGAGATTTGTGTGTTATGATTCCTTGAAATGTCTGGACCAATTGGTGGCGAAATCCGAGCAAGAACTTGCGTTGGTTCTGCGCGGTCACGTTCAGCCCCTGGGTAATTGGGCAACCGTTGGGAGACCACAGCTGGTTGGAGTTCTCGTCGGCTCAATTGCCCAATTTGGCGCTCATGAACTGTCATAATTAGAAATGCATTAAAAATAGCTTAACCCCGCGAGGGACCAATTTGTGCGGTTTAACTAACCCTGCTAGAACCAACCGTTTGGAGGGGTTGCTTTGAATCTCTTAGATTTGCGGTAAAAAAAGAAAAAAAAATGTGAAGGGAGTGGGACTCGAACTCGCGACCTTTGACATGGAAGTCAACCACGCTACCCCAGAGCTATACCGAACTGTCAACGAAGCAAGGAAAATTGCAAAGACCCCCAAATATGCAAGAATTTCTTTTAGAAGCTGAGCAATTCTCTGAGATTATGAACAGCTGCCAAATTTGTATGGAAAATTATATGGACAAACTAATGATGCAAAATGGCTTCTTTGGGCACACCAAATGCATCATAAAAGTTTCAGCCGGATTTAAAATACAAAAATTAATTAATTAAATTAAAAAATTTAAAAAAATCCGATTTCATAGAGAATTGCTCAGTGGGACTCGAACTCGCGACCTTTGACATGAAAGTCAACCACGCTACCCCAAAGCTATGCCAAACTGGAAACGAAGCAAGGAAAATTGCAAAGACCCCCAAATATGCAACAATTTCACTAGGAAGCTCAAATCAACCCCGTTTAACAGTGTCTTCGTTTAAGGTTAGGTTCGTAACCCGTTTCGACGCGTCACCAACGTCGTCGTGAGTTAGACCAGCTGTGAAAATCTATTGGAACCGATCTTTAAACGTCGCGGCGCGCGGTTTTACAAAATTAAGATCTCCGCGACTTCGTTGACGCCTGAATGAGTCATGGTGGGAAAACACCTTTAAAATGGAGTTCTCTAATAAAGTTATTTCACGGGTGCGTGATCGCCCCAGAAAAGGTAAAAAAAGGATCGTCCCTTTTTTTGCTCGCGGATTGAGGGCGCACCAAATGTCAGAGCAATTTCGGTCGGAGATTTGAAGGTTTCGTCGATAATAACGCAGAAAAATTTAAATAATCAAGCGAAAATTACTTCGCTTAAGCAAATTGCTGCAAAATTTTGACCGAACCTTGAGCAGTGTTGCCAAATTTGCCTCTTTTGTTTTCACCAACAAATATTTCGACCCTCGAAGCCTTCAAATTATTTCTGCGCGAGATGTGTGAATTTCGGACATCTTAATAACGGTCCGGCCACCAAGTTTTCGGGGGCCTTTCATAATTACTGTTTTGCAGAGGGCGCTCTTCACAAACCTTATGCAACTGCGCGCAGCGCGCAGCAGTGCCCTAAAGACCAGTAGCAATACTGCCATTATTGCCAAATGGGGCTCAATTTTGCGATCGCGTGGACCGGACGCGAAATTTTCCGAATTGACCAAATGACCCCCGCGAAGGTCTAGTGTGCGTGATTACTTTGGGTTGTTTCGGGGTGATTTGGGGTTAAAAAGGCAGAAAAAAAAAGTTGTGGGAGTGGGGCTCGAACTCGAGACCTTCGACTTGGAAGTCGGTCGGGCTACCTCAGAGCTAGGGTGAACTGCGAGAAGCAAAAGGTTAGTTGGAAGGACCCCCAAAAAAGTGCAATTTCGTGATTTTCATGATTTCTTCACGAAATTTTGACCCAAAACTAAAATTTCAACGAATTTCGAACCCCAATCAACCCCAAAGATGGTCTCAACACACGCTTTCGAAGATGATCTCCCTCTAACGTTGACCCTAACCTTAAGCGAGATGATCGAGAAAGATACCGGGATCTTTGGCGCGCGAGCTCGCTCGCGTTTGTGCCCAAAATGGGCCCACTTGGCGCACACATTTCACGGTCGCGCGCTCACTTGAATGGTCACTTACTGTGCGGTCGAAAAAGTACCTGATGGAGGTCTTAATTGAAAAATGAGCCTTTCCAAGAGGGGTATGATTGTTTTTCCGCTCGCGTGTGCGTTGTTTGACTTTCCATCGAGATTCGAAGAGTTGAAGTTCGATGAAAAATTGCCCCTTAGGCCCTGCGTCGCGGTCAGACAAGTCGTGATGGCATTGTCTTCCGGAGGTTGGAGATGAGTGAAAGATCGATGAGTGGGACCAAAATAGGATCAATGTTTGTGTAGCACGTGCGCGATCGGACGTTGAGATGCGCTTTGAAGGGGGTTGGCATTGAAAAGACTTTGAATGGCACGATGAAAAATGTAAACAAAGATGAAAAAACTGGTCGGTAATGGGGCTCGAACTCAGGACCTTCAACACAGAAGTCAGTCGGGCTACCTCAAAGCTGAATTGAGTTGCGAATGGAACGAGGCATTTGTCAAGGACCCCCAAAAATGTTCGAAATCATGATTTTAACGTTTTTTCAGTGGAATTAAATCTAGAATAATATTTCAGAAGATTTTCAGATGAAATAATCGCGATACGATTAAATTCTCCAGAGTTTAAGTCATAATTTAAATTAACACTGAGCCATAATTTCTCTCCTTTCAGCGAAAACCGCCACAAAAGCTAACCGTTTGTCGAGCAAATGTTTGACTTTAGCCAAATTCAAAGGATCCCACTTCTGAAAGACATTCGCTCTAAAATTCATTACACTTGGAGAAAACTTACTGTTCAGCTTAAGGGGAAGCTCCTTCAGGATTTCCCACGAACCAGTCGGTGATAATTAGCTCTTACCTGAAAGAAAAGACAAAAAATGGGAGAATTAATTAAAGAGGACATGTTAGGCAAAGTTTCAAGCGATAAAATATTTGCTTTATAAAGCTTGAAAAAAGAATGACACATCCCGCAAAACTTGCTCAGATTAGTTAAGGGGAAGCTTAGTGCAGCGGCGGCTGCCATCAAACGACGACGATTCTCAATCAAGTAATTTTCTACCTCGGTTGATGCAACTCAACACCGCCAGGGACATACACACCGAAATGTATATTCATTACATCCGAAGAAGACTGCGTGAAGGGAATCAAGCGCAAAAAAGACGCACAGAGACTTCACATACGCGACAATCTACCCTCTTCTTCAATTTTATCCTCACGCCAAGGTGAATCTGATGGAGCGCCGGCGGATTGTCGACGCGAACCTGTTACCGGTTTTGGTTAACCCTGGCGAGGTTGTTGGAAGTTTGAAACTTAACAAAATAACGCTATAAAAAAATAAAAATAAAAGAAACCCAAAAATGCCTGATTAAAAAAAAAACAAACCATTCCCGTCACAAACTGAACGCAACGCAACAAATAATGTATGACAAATGTTGCACTACATAGAAAAATAGAAAACAACTAGTTAAAAAAAACAAATTAAAAATTAAAACAAACTAACGCACAAAAAGCAAGAAGACCATTCCCGTCACAAATTGAACGTAACGCAACAAAAAAAAGTATGACAAATGTTGCACTTCATAAAAAAATAGAAAAAAAACTAGTAAAATAAAAAAAACTAATTAAAAATCAAAACAAAATAACGCACAAATAGCAAACAGACCATTTACGTTACGAACTGAACGTAACGCAACAAATAATGTATCACAGATGTTGCACTACATAAAAAATAGAAAACAAATAACAAAATAATTTAAAAAAAAAATCAAAGCAAAAAGAAAAAATAATAACGCAAAAAAGCAAACAGGCCATTCCCGTCACGAAATGAGCGTAACGCAAAAAAAAACAAATGTTGCACTGCATATAAAAAAAAACAACTAGTAAAATAAACTAGTAAAATAAACTAATAATTTATCACAAATGTTGCACTAAATAAATAAATAGAAAACAAATAGAACAAATAAAAACAAAAAAAAAAAAACAAATTAAAATCCAAAACAAAAAAAAACTCACGGAAAGCAAACAGACCATTCCCGTCACAAATTGAACGTAACGCAACAAAAACAGTATGATAATGTTGCACTGCATAAAAATTAGAAAACAACTAGTAAAATAAATAAAATCAAAACAATACTAGTGCACAAAAAGCAAACAGACCATTTTCGCTACAAACTGAACGTAACTCAACAAATAATGTATCACAGATGTTGCACTACATAAAAAATATAAAAACATAACAATTTGTAAAGTATTAAAAAAAAACAAATAAAAATAACAAAGCAAACAACAACAGGCCAACAGACCATTCTCGTCACAAATTGACGTAACGCAACAAAAAAATGTTGCACTACATGAAATTTGTAGCATGAACTTTTGACTGTCACGTTAATGTTTTTTTTAAAGAATGCGACATCAAAATTATATACGACATATGTCGCGTTATATTCATCAAGTGACACTTTTCTGTTGCAATCGTCACGTGACATCTATACAAGTTTTGTGCAGATTTTTTATTTTTAAAAATAAAAAATCTTCTTCCAAGGGTTAACCTCGCAATAAAAAAAAAGCTTGATGCATCCTCAACCGCGTTCTCGACGACGACACCGTGATTCACTCCGGAGACAGGAATGAAGCAAGAAAAAAAGAACAAGAACAACACTGAAATAAAAGCAACCGCCAATTGCAGGCTATAAAAAGCTCTCGACAGAACCTTCTTTTTTGCTGCTAAAGAGTGTCGCAAACTTGTGCTCGCGATGTAAAAGGTGCAAAGATTTGTCTTAATGATGATGATGATGATGGCAACCGTCGTCGTCGATGATACGGTCTTCTTGGAGAGCGTAACGAGATGTAAATTTATGTTTGTCAATTTGTTGCTTGTCACATGGAATCTCCTCTGAGTTGAGGGGGATGTCCGGCGACGTTTGTCGCGTTGAAGGTTCTGTCAGCCAGATGGTTGGCGAGGAAATGTTTGTTTTTGTTGCAGTTTTGTCTCTTTTGAATGTTTTGAAAGACTAAAAAGGGTTTTTTATTTCTATTTTCAGGTAACACATTAGAAAACAATCGAAGAACATAATTTCATCAATTTCGTGAGTATAAAACTCCATTCGTCGCATTTCAGAACAGAATGTCACAGACTGAACGTAACGCAACAAATAATGTTTCACAAATGTCGTCTCATAAAGACGTGACATTAGCCCTTAAGGGCTAAGGTCACGTGACGTCAGTAGCAAAAATATTTGAAAACCACGTCAAAAAAAAAAAAAAAAAAATGACCGTGTCGCATGAATGTCACACTGCAATGACGAGAGACATAATTACGTCAGACTAAGTCAGTTTCGTTTCACGCCACGCGACATTTTTTAAGGGCTCGGGTCACGTGACGCCTTTTTCTAATGAAGCGAAGATAGTTATATTTGCGTGTCGCACAAATGTCGCAGAGCAATGACGTGCAACATTTTGACATTAGACTCAAATTGATTTGACATTTTGTTAAGGTCTGAGGTCACGCGACGTAAGTGGGACTATAGTGAAAATTTTTGAAAACCATGCCACCTACAAAATTTATCGTGTTGCATAGATGTCACACTGCAATGACTTGCAACATATTGACGTCAAACTAGGTCAAGTTCATTTCACGTCACGCGACATTTTTTAAGGGCTAAGGTCACGTGACGCCTTTTCTTATAAAGCGAAGTTTTTTTTTTAAATCAGCGTGCCACATAAATGTCGCAGAGCAAAACTACTACAATTTGACGTGAGACTGCGTCAAATTAATGTCACATTATTCGACAATGTTTTAAGGGCTAATGTCACGTGACGTCAGTGTGGCTACAGTGAAGACGTTTGAAAACCATGCTTTAATCTAAATTTATCGTGTCGCAAGGGTGTCACACTGCAATAACGTGCGACATGTTGCCGTCAGACTTTAGGTCAAGTTTTTTTTCACGTGACACGACATTTTTTAAGGTCTGAGGGCACGTGACGACTTTTCTAATGAAGCGAAATTATTGATATCATCGAGTCACATAAATGACGCTGAGCATAGACGTGCAACATTTTGACGATGGACTGCATCAAATTAATGTCACGTAACGCGACAAATTTTTAAGGGCTAAGGTAACGTGACGTCAGTATGGTTGGATTGAAGATTTTTGGAAAACATGCCAAATACAAAAAATTATCGTGTCGCATGGATGTCGCACTGTCATGGCGTGAAAAATATTGACGTCAGACTAGATCAATATCATTTCACATCGTGCGATTTTTTTGCGATGTAGCGAAAAATTTGCAAACGTGCCAAAACGCATTTCCTACCCAATCCACCGGAATCCAATTTAACGCAATTACCGTGATGCCGTCAACGCCACACTGCGTTTAACATCCCTGTCAGCGACAATATCAAGTCGTGACGGAAAGATTGAGAAAAACAATCAATCTGTGAAGGATTCACCGTCGGTTGAACCTGTTTTCGACCACCGCAACGGTCAGGTGGATCAACGTCCATCTTTAACCGGATTTCGAGTCTTCAACGGTGACAGCTGCGCTGCCGTGATTAATGATACAGTTTAATCGGAAGATATTTTTAAGACGCTTTTGTGACTATTTATCTTTGATGAAAATTCCGGTAGGAGATGCAAAATAGTCTAGGGTTGTTCGAAATAATGTGGAATTCAAATAACAAAAAAAAAACTTTGGTTACTGCTGGGCTCGAACTCGGGACCTTCAGCTTAAAAGTCAACTGGGCTACCTCAAAGCTATACTGGATTGGAAAAGGAACAAGGGAATTAGGAAGGACCCCCAAATATGTAAAGTTTCTCGATTTTAACGATTTCTCAGTGAAAATAGATATGATTAATCTTCAAGAAAAGTTCCACCAGGAGTTGCACCCTCCAAAGAACATGTCTAACGTTACGTGACATTTCCGCGCATAACCTCAGCTCAATCACCGAGAGATCTCCCGCGCGCGCCCAAACCGCGCAACCAATCAACCGCCAAAGGTTAGACGAACTAATACGAGCTGAGCGGAGGAGCCAGCAAAATTAGCATCGCCGACGACCAACGTAACGATTAGTCCTAAACTTCAAACTGCAGTCCAGTTGTGCCATTTCAAAGAGGTTCCATAAAAACCTCAACGCGAGGCTCTGCGGTCGTTTAGTCTGGAAGTGGAGCAGCTGACGACCACCGAGCACGAGCATAATTTAGTAATAACGGCCTTTTTGTTTGAAACCGTGTAATAAAATAATTAATCTGTAATTATGGTTGTACACTCGAGAGGACGGTTGTGCTCCATTTCAATCTTCCTGAGACGCTGAGGTTTGTTGAGCCCTCAAGGGTTGGTCGTGCCTCATGTAGAATGTATGCTTATGTTCTTAATTTTTACTTTTCTTAGCAAAGAATAGCGTTGAATGTGATTTTTGGGGTCGTGCAACATAAAAATGTGTTGCGCAACATACAAATTTGTCGCGCAACATACAAATTTATCACGCAACATATTTGATTCATAATGAATGTTCTATTCTTGTCACGCAACATAACTTAAAAATGTATCAACACCATCGTGTTGTTGCATTTGCGCAACATTGCTGAGCAACTTTTCAAGAAATTAAGTAAAACAAATCAAATCCCTTCTAGGTGGATGCTCGCCGTGCAAACCATGTCGTGCCACGTCAAGTAGCGAAACAAATAGGTAACGTTCCGGCAGCATCACTGCCGACTTGACCCTGATCTTTGCGATCACATCACAAGACCTTATTGTTAGACGAATCGCGTTACTCGCGAAAAAAAAATATCAAGAACGTCGTCCCACATACCTACATGTGCGGTAGACGAAAATCAGACCGACAATGAGTCACGGCGAGTCGCGTGACTTGAGGTCTCTATCTCTTCCTGAAGATGGTCATTAAGTAGAGCACGAGTCGTTGAAATTGAGGATCTTTGTACGCTGGGTTGAGGAAGTGACCAATGAAAAAAAGTTGTTTGACAAAACTTTTGTGTCACGGAATAATAAAAAAATTTAAAGCTTTTGTTGACCTTCAGTACATTTTTGATGTCACGAACATTTGTCTTGTTCTGTTTTTAGAGACATCAAAATTTGTTGAACAATGTTGCACAAGTTTTTCGGAAGCAACAAAATATGGTTCAATAATTTAAAAAAATCTTTGAGGACATTGATGTGCAACATAGTTTCAATATTTTGAAAATACCTGCTAAATAAAATGATGATTATAAAAATATAATATTAATTACTATTTTTAAGTTGTTGCACTACATATTTAAAAATGCTGCGCAACTTTTTGTATACATTTTACGTCGCACTGCAAAACTAGGTTATGTGAATTTTAAAAGATTGATTAGTTATATAATTTTTTAATATAAGTACTTATTTTGGCAGATTTTGTGTGGAATATTTTTGAAGTTGGTGCTCCAAAAATGTTGCAAAATAGGAATTTATTAAAATATATAGTTTAAAATACATATCATGAATTATTATTTAACAACAAGTTTAAAAATCAAAATATTTCTCCAATTTTACAAACGAAGAGTATTTAAAAAATAATTAGTTTTTAGCACATTTTTTAAGAATAATTTTTGGGTTCCAGTGTTGTAAAATGATGTCAAATAGAAGCGTTGCACAACATTTTTTTTGTCAATTTAGTGCAACAATAATATTTTATTGATGAATTAAAAATAAAAATCATGCATTTCAGAAACGAAGGAGTGCAACATTCTTATAAATGTAGTGCGACAAAAATACAGTGGACTCTCTCGTTGTCGATATTGAAGGGACCATCGAGAGAGGGAGTTATCAAATTATAGAACGTAAAATCAAAGCAATCTTCTTGAAGGGACTGAAAATTTTATTGACATCTGGAGCAATATTGATATCGAGAAGATCGACAGTCAGAGAGTCCACTGTAATAATTTTTAAATTTTACAACAGCATTGTGCAACATACTGTTGTTACAAAAAAAAAGTTTTCAAAGAGATATGAAAAGAAGTGTTGCGCAACATGATTGAAAAGTGTAGTACAACATCCGTTTTCAACAATAAAATTTAAAAAAACAAAAATCAGGCATTCGAGTTGAGCCACATTCTCAAATAATGTATTCCGGCAACAGTATTTAGCCCAACAAATATAAAAAAAAAAAACATTCAATTTTTCACAAAAAAAAAAGAATACATTTTAGGTTCTTATGTAACAACAGAATTGAGCAACATGGCTTTAATACAAAAAGAAACAATCTTATAAATATTTGCCAGAAATTCGTCCAAAATTAAAAAAAAACAAAATCTGCTTAAAAATAAGAAAAAGGAAGGTTGCGCAATATTAATGCATAATTTAGTGCAACATTCTAGTAATTGAAAAAATCAGGCTCATTCGAGAAAAGAGAGTAGCGCAACATTTTTAAATAATGTAGTGCAACAAGAGCGTTTTAGCTAATAAAAATAAAAATATCAAATTATTGTTACAAAATTCAAGAACAATTTTAGGGTTCTATAAAATATGTTTCATTTGTTTATTGATCCTTAAAAAATACTCTAGAATTGTGCAACATATTAATAAAAAAAAAAGAAAAAATAAATTTGCTAGAAGCTGCAACAAAAAGCAAAAATCAATCCACTTTTAAATTATACAAAAAAAGTTCTGCTGGAAGATATTAAATAGAAGTGTTGCGCAACATTTTTGGGCTTGTAGCGTGTATAATCCGGAAAAAATAACCAAAAAATCTGAAATAAACCTCAAGCCAAGCAATTATTCTCATAAATTTAACGGAAAATGATTTTGTCAGCCTTTTTCTCTGGGGACTTTTTGAGGCTGATTTTCCATTTGAGCAAAAGAAGTGTTGCGCAACATTTTGTAAATGAAACCCCAATACAGTTTTTTTCTTCAAATAACAAAAAATGAGGAATAATTTTGAGGTCTCATTGCTCTGAGATGAATATCAAAAAGAGATGTTGCTTGACATTTTTTTAACCCAACACTTTCCTCTGAAAAATAAAACAAAATTTCTCAAACCCTCCAACAAACCTCAAACTGTCATAGTTTGATTTAAGCCCGGCTCAAAGTGCACTTTCCCGAACATAACCAAGAGGGGTCGCGCCAAATTTGTCGCCACAGAAATGCACTTTTGCATCCATTTCGAGTGGCCGTCAATACTGCTGCAGCTGCGAAGTGGACCATTTGAATATATTTTAATTATCGGGATGTAGCCGGGGAGGCCGTTGTGTGCGGACGCTTGCTCCAAAATGCATTTCGACGGGTTAGAGTAGCGGCATGGTTAGGATGAGAGAGAAAAAAAATGTTGCGCATACTGTTCTAGCTCAAAAATACATGGCAGTAATTATTTTATGTTTCCGGGCCGCCAATGATGACGACGAATGGCTTGTTGGAGGCTGGAGTGCAGAAAAAAGTTTTTCTGACAAATCAACCTACCAGTCATAAAAGTTTAAAAAATAAACATCACAAATTGATAAGTTAACGCAACATCTTCGTGACAGAAAATGTTGAATCATCATAAGTTGCTTGTGTCGCGCAACATATTTGTGATAATTTTCTGTCACAGGTTTTGTGACAGAAAAATGTCACAAAGATGTTGCGCGACAAAATCGTTATGTTTTATGTCACAAAATAAATTATGTCACGCGACAACTTTTAAGCGAAAAATGTTGCAACAACAAGCAAAACTGTTGCATAAATCCTAAAAAATCAAAATTTGATTAAAATGCATCAAAATTTCAACACTGTCAAATTCCAAACCTTTTCCCCACATAATCGCAAGCAACGCAACACACTGTGCATCGCTGCGACACGGGTCGGAATAGAATTCGATGTGTTTGACAAATGTGTAATGTATGCACATTTTGAATTGATTTACGAACTTCCCGGGTCGTGTGTCACCTGGATGAACCCGGGAGGAAGAGAGTTTGTTGACTACATTAGTGACTCCTGTCGTGTCGCATGTCCTGTTCGGGATTTCTAACCAGCAAAAAAAAAACTAGGACATGCTCATTCCGATGAATTAGAGTCCTCGCCGTTGTATGGGACTAATGGGCGCGCGAATGTTTTGTGTCGATGCGGAGGATTTTTTTTTTGTGTTGTGGAAAGTGAAAAAATAGATTTGTTAGCACTTCCTGCTTTTTTTGTGTTGTTGCGTGGGCGCAAATGTCACGCATAATTCAATGCAGTAGTAGCCAGCACCTGTGTAAGCTTCCTGTGCGGCTGCAAATTGTCGCAAATGGTGATTTGTTACCGGAAGTGATAGGAAAAACTAGGCTGATTACAAAACAATTATTCAATGCAGTGGAATGGCGACGCTGATTCCTGAAAAAAAGTTTTTGTAGCGTTTTTCATTTAATTTCAATTAATCTAACATGCTCATTAATTTTAAACACTACATGTATGCGATATTGCAAAGAGAGAAGAGATATAGTTTTTTTGTGGATTATTTTTTATTTTTTTAAAACTATTTATGATTCCAATCATTTAACACATTTTATTAAAACATTTAATATGATCATGCAACATAATGTGTTGCAAGGCAAAACATTTGTAATGCGACAACATTTGGCTTCAAATGACGTGTTTTCTGTATTTGGCAAGTTTGACGAAAAAAGTTTGATAAAAAAATAAAATTTGAGTTGTAGTACACGTTTGTACAACTCGAATTTGTTGCAATCCAAACCAGATTTCACATGTGATTACTTTGATTTAAAACCATTTTTGTAAGGATTCTAGCAAAAAAATCCGATTGGAACAAAAATTAACACGATTGATTTAACACAAAAAATGATGAAATTAGGTAACATTGTAATGCAACATAATGTGTAGCCTTCAAGTCGTGCAAACTGACCATGCAACATAAAAATGTTGCAAAGTAAAAACAGATGTCACACGACATTTTTGAAATTTATTTTTTTAATCTCTTTTTCATGATTCCAGCAACAATTTCCGACTGCAATTTTTCAAAATTGGATTGAATCTAATTTTTAAATCGCGCAACATGAACACGCAACATAAAATGTTGCAAAGCAATAATAAATGTTAGGTGTAATTATGAATTATTTTGAGCACTTTTTCATGATTCCAGCAACAATTTCCTATTCGTTTTCGCTGTTTGTTGGCACAACATGATCATGCAACATAAAATTTTGCAGAGTTAAAATAAATGTTTACCGTCATTACTTTGATTTTTTCAGCACATTTTTAAGATACCAGCAATAATTTCTGATTTTTTTTTGTTGAAATCTTGCAACATACAATTTTGCAAAGCTGACTTAAATGTGAAATGAATTTTAATTCTTTTAGCAAATTTTCTCCTGCAGCAATTTTCGATTCGTTTCCAACGGAAATTTTCCAAAAATATAAAGGAATCTTTTGTTAATTCAAGTCGTGTAACATGATCATGCAACATAAAATGTTGCAGAGCAAAAATGTATGTCAATTGTCATTATTTTAATAATTTTAAGCACTTTTTCAAGATTCCAGCAAAAAATTCCGATTGCAATTTTCTTTAAAAATTTGATTGAATCTTTTGTTTTTTATATCGTGCAACATGCTCATGCAACATAAAATGTTGCAGAGTTAAAATAAATGTTAACCGTCATTACTTTAATTTTTTCAGCACCTTTTAAAGATACCAGCAATAATTTCTGGCTCGTTTCCGATTGAAATTAAAAAAAAGATTGATTTTTTTTGTTTAAATCTTGCAACATAAAATTTTGCAAAGCTGATTTAAATGTCAACCTAAGAATTTTAGTTCTTTTAGCAAATTTTCTCCTGCAACAATTTCCGATTCGTTTGCGACGTAAATTTCGTTTGCGACGTAAATTTTACAAAAATATAAAGGAATCTTTTGTTAATTCAAGTCGCGCGTCATGTTCATGCAACATAAAATGTTGCAGAGCAAAAATGTATGTCAATTGTCATTATTTTAATTATTTTAAGGTTTGTATAAAGACGCCAGCAACAATTTTCGATTCCATTTCTGACTGCAATTTTTCTACCTTTTTTAACCTGATAAGATAACACACAAGAGCAACACCTGAATTGTATGCATCACTCGGTCAGCGACATTCCAACCGGTTGATCTAGAACTTTGCCCACCTTTGCGGTGTAGCACACAGCCGGTCGGTGGCCTCCTACCAGGTCTACTGGATTCTGTAATCTTTGGAGGGGAAGTGCAGCTATGTTCGTCTCAAAGTATAATAAATGCATTTTTGTCAGTTTTTTTTAAAGGATTGATAACTTTAAAAAAACTATCTTCAAAACAAGCATATTTTTGAACAATTTTTAAAGATTCTGCCTACCTTGCAACATTCTACCTTCGTTGCAACACTTTTACCATGTTGCAACATTCTTCACATTTTGTATTGTTCTTATTTTATTTTTTATTTACATTAAATTATTTGAAGAATTTTCTGTAAAACTAAATATTGCTTTTGCTTTGAGGACTTTTTGAGGCTGATTTTTCAAAATTCCAATTCATTTAAAATCTTAGATCCTTTACTGCAACGTGACAGTTATGAAAAAGAAGTGTTGCGCAACATTTTTAAAATATAATCCCAATATTTTTTTCTTCGAATTTCTAAATAACAAAAAATTAGGAATAATTTTGAGGTATGTGATGAATACCAAAGAAGTGTGCACGACACTTTTTAACCCAAAACCTTCCACCGAAAAATAAACCAAAATTTCTCAACATTTTTCCCATTTTGTATTATTCTTATTTTATTTTTTATTTACATTAAATTATTTGGAGAATTTTCTGTCAAACTAAATATTGCTTTTGCCAACAAGTTTATTCTTTTACCTGTTGCAATAATCTACCTATGCTACAAAGTCTTCCCATGATGCAACATTGTATAAAATCATTATGCAGCTTGAATTTTTTTTTTCAAAATCCAAATTTAAACTTTTAGTTGAGTCCAAAATAGCTCCCCCTCCTCTTCACCAGTAATCACGATTACGCCAACTCTGCTCCACATCGGATTGTCTTACCCTGGCAAACGCGTAATTTAATTCCTGCTCGAAGTCGTTAGTCGTCGTCGACCTGAAGGGCAAACCCGACGTTTAAGCTATCGTTTTGTGCATACGCAAACGTGCGTGAAGGTGATCTGGCTTTTTTTCCCTCTACCTCAGCATTTTCAAACTCTTCTCCAGGGAGTGGCCCTCTTTCGGAAAATGAAATCATCATTAGCATTCTCCCAAAAATGCACAACCGCCCACAAAATCGACAAAATTCTGAGCACCAGGAGAAAAGTGCCAAATTTCGACACATTTCACCGAGCTCACAAGTGTGGTCAATTCTAATGGATGGAAATCCGGATCCTGGAGAAAAACAAAACCTAATTCCCGAAAAACCAGACACGCACACACACAAAATTGGAATTTGGAAGGGGAGGGGGACCATAATTTTGCAGCATCACAAACCAACCGTCACACACCATCGATGTCCACTCATTCCACCCCCTCCAAATGTTGCATTATCAAAACGAATTTATGATGATGAACACTTGGGCTGAAAGCCGGAAGTGAGCACTCTTTGCAGGGGGGAGGTTTGGGGTGAAATGGGATGAGAAACGTTGAAAATTTACTTAAAATTTCAAATTTCCTCACGAGGCAAGTGAATTTCCTCGCGATGGAAGTGAATTCTCTCGCGATGGAAATATTTTCCATCGCTGAAAATATCAATTAAATCGCGATGAACATCATTTTCGTTGTGATACCTCACCAAAACCGATGGAAATCATTTCCATCACTGCAAAAAATTAGTCAATCGTGAGGAAGAGCAACCTCAGTGTGAGGAAAACAAGCCTTCACGATGGTTACTATTTCCATCTCTGAAAAATCACCACATTCATCCTCGCCATGAAAATTCTACTCTTAATTTCAGACTTTCTCTCGAGGGAAGTAAATTCCCTCGCAATGGAAATCATTAACATCTCTGAAAATATCAAGTCAATCGTGATGAACATCACCTTTCATTGTGAGGGCAAAAAAGCCCTCGCGATGGAAATTATTTCCACCTCTGCAAAAATCTAGTCAATCGTGATGAACATCAACTTTAAGAGTGAGGAGAAAAAATCACTGATAAAATTTAATTAATCGTGAACACCATGGTTGATTATCGATAAAATTATCGTCGATAATATTATCGTCTGACGATAACGATAATTTTTATCGATTTATCGTCAGGACGATAACGATAATCTATCATTATTTCGATAATTCTAATCTTATCGCCGATTATGGACGATAACTCATTTTTAAAATCGACTAATTCAACCATGTCATGTTAAATTTTCAATGCCTTTACTGAGAATATATTTGATTAAAATATAGGAAGTTTCAAAGTGTAGATATTTACTCAAAATTGTTTACAAAATACTGTATTTTTTTGAAAATACTAAAAAAATTCAAATTTGCAATATGGGTATCACACGATGCGAAATTTTGTATGTTTTTTTTCACTTTATAAAGTGTTTTTGTAAAATACTAAAATTTTCACAAATTACCGTTTTTTCGAAAATACTCAAATTTTCATAATCTGCAATATGGATATCAAACGAATTGAAATTTCGTTTGCTTTTTCAATTTATCAGAGTTTTGTTTTAGAAAATACTAAAATTTTCACAAATTACCGTACTTTATCGAAAAAACTCAAAGTTACTAAATTTGCGAATTCAAACGAGTTGAAATTTCGTATGTTTTTCAAATTTATCTGAGTTTTTTTGAAAATACGATATTTTTTTTACAGAATTGAGTATTTTTAAAAAAATATTCAAATTTTGAAAATTTGCATTTTACAATTTATTAGAGTTTTTTCAAATACTAAAATTTTTACAAAATGCCTTATTTTTTCGAAAATACTCAAATTTTCAAAATATGCAATATGGGTATCAAACGAAGCGAATCTCTGTAAAATTCGAGTTAATTTTCATAAAAATCAACTTCCCTCAGGATGGAAATTATTTCCATCTCTGCCAAAAACAAGTCAATCTTGACAAAAAATCAACTTCATTGTGAGGAATTATTTACGAGGCAAAACATTTCCACGTCTGATTACTATACTCTTTCTGAGTTGGCCTGCTTCACCCCAACAAACCCCCTTTACGGAAATTGGAAAATTATTTCAAGTTTTGTCAAAACGGTTTCCGCTAGCTTGAGTTCTAAATATTTGGCACATTTTGAAGCGTTTCCAGTAGCTGTCGAACTGTAATTCAGATTTGACGATTTCACTCTAAGTGGTTCTTTTATGAATAGGTTTCCGACAATTTTTCTTGATAGTTTTAAAATAATTTCATCAAAAAGACTAAATTTGCAAAAGAAAATCACAAAAATCGAAAATCCCCTATCGTTCCCAGGCGCCCGCTAGAAGATGGCGCTCATAAAACGCTTTACGCCTGCAATTATGCAGCAACAACAAATAAGGTCCTAAGCGTCGTGCAAAATCCAACAGATGGAGCCTTCACGCCAGTGTCGTTTCGTGCTGCCCGGAGCAAGATTTATTAAACATTACACAAAACGATTTTTCTCGCCCTGTTGGGCAGAAAGAAGGGATCGTCGTCGAGCCCGTTGGTTGCATACATTCAGGGGTGGGACGCCTGCATGTATGCGGCCAAAACAGCAGCTGCCATCAGTCGTCGTCGCTGCCGTCGGCCGAATGAAGTCGTTTTTATTCGTTGTAAATACCCCTGGAAGGCTGGACACATCACATCAGTAGCCCCCATGAATTTAGGCTGTGCTGTGATGGTCAACGACGGCGACGGTTCATCATTCATCATTCTCTCTGGTTGTGAGCGAGGATGTGTGAAAATGCACACTGCTTGTCGGTCGAAAATTTCTTCGGACAAGACACCACCGGACTGGAAAAAGTGTTGTTGTTGTTGTGTCAAGTCGAGAGCGTTTTTGGGAAAATTAGCGGAAATTGCGAGTGAGTGAGGACCATCGTCATCAGATTAGGCGCCTCATTCTCCTGAATGGTCGGTTTTGTGTTCGTAAATCGTTTAGATGGCCGGCTCGGAAATGATGAAGCTATCGCTTTTGGGCTGATAGCCAGCCAAGACCGACGACATCCGATTTACAATGTGTTGATTAGCGCTTGAGGAATTGGCAGGGGTTGTGCACTGAAAATGTAGAATTATTGCAAAAAAAACATACAAAACTTGTTTCAGTGTAACGGTAATGCAACATTTTAAACATGTTGCTACATTTTAAACATGCTTCAACATTCTAAACATGCTGCAACTTCCTGAAAATGTTGCAAATTTCTAAACATTTTACAAGATTCTAAACATTTTACAAGATTCTAAACATGTTGCAACATTCTTAACATGTTGCAACATTCAAAAATTTTGCAACATTTTAAACATGATGCAACATTCTAAACATGGTGCAACTTTCTTAACATGTTGCCACATTCTAAACATGTTGCAACACTCTAAACATGGTGCAACATTCTAAAATTTTACTAAATTCTAAACTTTCTAATACTTTATTTTCCATTGCAACATTTTGCGAGCTGGTCATACAAAATGTGGACGTAAATTTATGAAAATCTGTATTTGTGAACTGGACAGTCGTAAAATTCAGTTCCAACTAGCAGTGCACCGAATTTCTAATCCCCACTCGGAACTCGGCTGGTTTGAGGCCATTAGCCATCGCTCTGACAAAGAGACTAATGTTCTTTTGATTTCTGATTGTCTCGACGTTGTCGTCGTCGTCGTCGTTACCGCGTTTAGGCAGTCTCTAATGATTTATCCCTTAGCTGAAGGTATTGGCACTAGTTTTCAATCAAATTGATTGAATCAAAGATTTTTTCGAAAAAAAATTTGCACTTCAATGTCACGCAACATTTTGCAAGACATGCAACAGTTGCGTTAAAAAAAAATAATTTCTCTGTAGCATTTTGAGTTAAAAAAAAAGTTTTCTATCAAATCAATAAATTTAAGCTTTTTAAAGAAAAAATGCACTTCAATGTCGTACAACACTTTTTTAGACAAAACAACAGTTGCGTGACAAAGTTTGACTTCTTTGTGACATTTTGATTTCAGAAATATTATTGACGTTTCTGCCCCATTTTTCACCATATTTTATAGTGTTCTAATTTATTAGCAAATCAACTTATTCTTAAAATTTTGATTTAAAATATTTCACTAAAATCTGACATTTTGATTTTGTGAACTCAACAGATGCTCGAATTTACGTTTCAGCTGACTTTGGTACCATCTTCAGGGTAATTTTAATCAAACAATTTTGTTTTTTTTTTGTGGTTTAATTCAATATTACACACTATTTATGTCAAGTGTCAAGTCAATATTATATTGACGTTCAAGCTGTCTTTGATCTTCAAGGTAGTTTCAATCAAATATTTGTTTTTCATAAAATTTCCATCAATATCTGATGTTTGCCTTTTGTCTTCAAGTGTCGCACAATAATGTCACGTGACATATCTAAGTCATGCAACAATCAACAATTGCAATTTTTGGAGAACTTTCGATTATGTGATTGTAACGCGACATTCACCAAAATTGACGTTTCGACCAGTCCTGGTGCTTTCTTGATGGTTAATCCAACATTTTCCATTCGTGAGCGTCACGCATAATTTATCATTTCGATTTTGATTTCGTGAGTGTCACGAGACGTTCAATAGAAGACAAATTGATGTTTCGACCAGTTCCCATGCCTTCTTGAAGATCATTCGAATCAAATATTTAACGAACAAAATTTTTTATTTTTTTAAGTTTGATTAAAAATTTCGCACTGCAAAGTGAAATTAGTATTTTGTGATTGTCACGAGAAATTTATTAGATATTTCTGAGTGATTTTGTAACTTTTTTAACAAGTTAACGTATGTTTTTTACCGAATCAACGAATGTGATTCAAAATGTCACACTACAATGTCACGTGACATTTTTAAATCCTAAATAAAAAAAAATCAATTTTGTGACATTTGCTTTTATGGTTGTTTTGCCGCATTAATAATAAGTTATCTTGGTATTTCGACAAACACACAAATTTCAGAATAATTTAAGAAACTTATTAGGCAAATAAACTAGTGATTATTGCTCTCGATCGTAATATTTCGATTGTAATTTCTCGACTCATGATCGAGATTTCTCAATCGAAATATTACGATCGTTATTTGTCTACCATTTGTTTTGAACTTGATTTTTTTGGAATTAAAAAAAACTAGTTTTTTTTTTTAATATTGTATTTTTTTTTTATTTGAAAAAGAGTTTAATTTAATTTTTTGTTATAATTCGTAAATCAACTTTGTTGTAAATTATTTGGTAGACAGTACTTTAGAGAATGAATCAAAAATTATACTGATAGTTCTCGTAGTTTTGAAGACACCAAAATTGTGTGTACCAAAAATCTTGGTGAAAAATCTTTAGTTGTTGTGCACCGTTAAATTTTTTTTAGATTTTTTACATTTTTGGATCTTATGTTAATATTTTGAATTTTTATATTGTTTAAAATTTTAGAAAAGAAATAGAATAAAACGTCGATTTACAATTTTCTTTTGAAAAATCAAATTGAAATAATATTTCTTGTATTTTTTTTTGTTTTGAAGAAGAATGAAATTTCATATTTTTAATCTTTTCGTCATTTTTTTCTAGGTTTTTTTTTTTAATTTTCCAAACATATTATTTTTTTCTTAGGTTTTTTTTTTAATTTTCCAAACATATTATTTTTTTTAAATTTTTAAATTATTTTGAATTGTAAATTTTTGAAAATCTTGATTTTTTTACTACTGAAAAAGATTTTATTTTTTTTTTTTGTTTCAATTCGTAAATTTATTTGAATCTTTTGGTTTTTTAAATGATTTTTTGATAAATTTTTGATGTATTAAAAATGTTTTAATTATTTAGAATTGTTCAAAATTTTATGAAATGTATAAAATAATGAAAAATCAATTTGCATTTATTTTAAGAAAAATCAAAATAAAAAAATAAATTTTGGGTTTTTTTAATTTTGAAGAAGAATGAAATTTTCATATTATATAAATTTTTGATCTATTTTGAATTGACATTTTTTGGAAATCTTGAATTGTTTTTTAAATATTGAAAAAGATTTGAATGTTATTTTTTGCTTTAATTTGTAAATTTCTTTGAAACTTTAGTTTTTCTGGGATTTTTTGATCATTTTTAGATTATTTTCAAATTTTTAAATTAATTAGAATTGTTTAAAATTTAAAGAAATGTTCGAAATAATTAAGAATCAATTTTATTAAGTTTTATTTTTGTAGCTGGGAAGTTTTTGAAGTATTTTGAATTGAAAAATTTTGGAAACCTTAAAAATAATAATAAAAAACAATTTGATATTTTATTTTAGAAAAAAAGAAATTAAAAAATAGATTTTTAAAGTTTTAAAAGTTTTTTCAATTGAACTTTAAAAAAACTGTTTTAAGCGCATATTTTTAACAATTTTAAGAAAAAAAAATACTGCACAAAAATGTCGCGTGACGTTTTCCAAGTCATTTGACAGCCACTGCAACAAACGGAATCGACGTAACACCTTATAATGTGGCCCTCTTAAACCTTGCGGTTTCGTCAACGGATCCACAGGCGTGTATCGTTCTTTTTGCGACAAGACTCCGCCTCCCGGGTCTCCTAAGTGTGAAGGTATGGGCACGGGGAGAGGGCACCGAATACCTATATTTACACTTAGAATTTTTTGCGTCCGCCCCGGGATTCGAACCGGCAACCTCTGGATTGTGAGTCCAGTGCGCGGTACGATTGATCCACACAGGCAGACACTGCAACAATTCCGTTGTAAAATCTAACATTGCATTTGTGAAGTGACTTTTTGCGTTCCTGATCGTAACGCGACACTCAACACGAGAAGCAGCATTGACGTATCGAAGTACTTTAGAACCATCTTCAGGGTTCATTAAATCAAATATTTGAAAAGCGAGCATACTGGCAGTGCAAAATGTTGCATTATGAAATAAACAAAAAAATATTGACGTTTCGGCCTACTTCAATACCATCTTCAGGATGCATTCAATCCAACATTTGACGAGCTAGCGTCCCCGCTCTCCTCATCTCTCAGTAGGCATGCAAAATTACAACTCAAAGTCGAGAGCGCTGCAGTTCCAAGTTTCCACTCTAATCAAGTTTTTTTTCTTCTCTGCACAGATTTATGATTTAGAACGGCTAAATCTCGCCACAAAACTGACGCAAAAAAAAAATGATTGAAGATTATGACCACATCAATCAACAAACGCGCACACTCTCTTGTGGGGTTTCAAATGTGTGTTTGAAGAAGCGGAGGTCATAGCGTTTTATAGCTGGGAAAAGACACCTTTTTGGCGAATGTGACGAAGGGGTTGTGGTTGCTCGCGCAATTAATTAGCGAGCAAAAAATATATTCAATCTTCATGCTTAAGCCGGAGCCGGATCAAACTAATCTCTCACGCTAGGGGCGCGCGGAAAAAGGGTGACGATCGCTGATTGAGCCATCGCAACGGGGAGGTTCTGCTAGGGGAGGGTGGTTGATTTTAGGGCTTGTGACAAATTTTCATTTTTTTTAACGACGCGACAAACTTAAATGGAAAAATGTAGCCTGCAACAAATTATGTTGCAGTGGATAGTGTAACGCAACACTTTGAGTTTTAACGTTGCAAAGATGTTTTAAGCAATTTGGACACTCTCCCCTACCATCAGACCCCTCTCACGTGTAGGTTTTCGGCAGAGAGGGTGCGCTTAATGTGCGAACCTGAAACCCTCAAAGCTCAGCTGCTGGCAATGCATAATCAAAGGTGCAAGGTTACCTGGTTTGGTTTTGTAGTTGCGGTTTTGCGGATCTAGTACTCCAGCAACAAGCTCCAAAGGTAACGTGACGTCACGCCCAAGTACATATACTGTACCACTCCAAGAAGGTGCAGGGCCGAACATATCAAGCAATTGTGCTGCAATGTAGTTGTTTGTGCCGTGTGAACCCTTTTGCTGTTTGATGGTTGACGCTCTGAAAGTGTGGTAGATCACGAACTTTTATGCTCAACTGGCCAGGTGACTGGTTTAAGCTGTGTTTAGAATACTACTGGTAGGGGGGTTGGGTAGGGCTAGAGAGGGACCTCGTAAATTTATGCTATCTCGGAGTTGTTAATCGGTGGGTGTAGACCATTCAATCGTATGAATGGAGCTTTTCTTTGAATTTGGATGGGGTTGGATGTTTTGCTTGAGTGACACAAATAAAGATCACATTTTCGTACTACACCAAAAAAATTAAGACAAAAAAATAGCTTAATTTAGAACCACATTTGAAATATCAATAAAAAGACAAATGCAACAAATGTAATGCAACATAATCATTTTTTTTTATGTTGCGCGTCATTTTTGGACTGCAACAACAATAAATATAAAATTCAAGGATAACATTTTGCACGCCACATTGGTTTTAATAACAAAGGATTGTAAAATCACATGTTGTGCAACACAGGAGTGACATCAAATTGTTGCAATGCTAAAAAACAAAACAAATCAATTCTCTGAGATTTGGTCTATCCGATTTTTTTAGCTTATTTTTAAAATCATTATTTTAACTTAAAAATTGATATCCAAAAACAGACTTTTTTATTTTTCTTAGGGGACAGAAAATGCCATCTCTTTCAAAATAATCCAGAAAGGGCAAACAAATCTTTGAGACAGTTATGATTATTTTTAAATGGGGAATTTAAAAAAACATTTTTTTTCAAAAAAAAAGGTCATGCAAAAATATTGAACAACCTGAAAAATCTGGTCCGATTTTCTTTTAAATACTTTTGATTATAAAATTTCGAAATATTTTTTATTTAAAAAAAGCAGAAAACTTCGAAAAAATTTCATCTGACTTTATTTTTGGAAAATCGGACCATTTCTGCTCTTTTCAATAAAAATGATTTCGAAATTTTTGAATTTAGCCCAACATTTGAAAATGTCAAAAATAAATATTTTTAATCCATTTCAAAAAGTTATTCTTGATTACAAAATTCGAAATAATTTTCATTGAAATATTGCTGCTGTTCTCAATAAAAAAAAATATTTTCAAATGTTTAAATTAAATTCAACATTTGAAAATTTCAAAAATAAGTCTTTTAAAACTATTTCAAAAGGTTATTCTTGATTATAAAGTTCAAAATATTTTTTTATTAAAAAAAATACAGAACTACACAAAGTTTTCATATGACTTTTTATTTTTTTAAAATCGGAACATTTCTGCTCTTTTCAATAAAAAAATAATTACTTGAAAATGAAAAATAATATTATTTTTAAACCATTTTCAAAACATATTCTAGATTACAAAATTCGAAATATTTTTTCAATCTGACTTTTTTTGAAAATCTGATTATTTCTGCTTTTTTTAATTAAACAAAATGTTTTGAAATGTTTAAATATAATCCAACATTTGATAAAAAAAAATCCAACAATTTCAAAAGGTTTTTCTTTATTATAAAAAAAAATATTTTTTTTAAAATCGGACCATTTCTGCTCTTTTTAAAGGAACATATTTCTTTTTTTTAATTCAGAAATTTGAAAATTTTAAAAATACGTCAATTTTAAATGGTTATTCCTTATAATAAAATTTCAAATTTATTTTCATTGAAAAGATTTCAAAATTTTTAAATCAAGCCCAATGTTTGAAAATGTCAAAAATATTTCTAAACCATTTTAAAAAGTTATCCTTGATTACAAAATTCAAAATAAATTTTATTGAAAAAAGATGAAAACTTTGCCAAATTTTCATTTGAAAATATTTTGAAATGATTAAATTTCAAAACTAAGTCTTTCAAAACAATTTCAAAATCTTGATTATTTTTCTTTAAAAAAGAAGAAAATTTCTAAAAATTTTCTTTTGACCTTTTCGAAAAGCTGCTCTATTTAATAAAAAAAAATCGTTTTGTTTTAAAATGTCAAAAAAAAAGTCCTTTTTAACCATTTCAAAAGGATATTCTTGATCATAAAATTGGATTTTTTTATTGAATAGACAAAAAACTACGCAAAATTTTCATTTGACTTTTTTTGAAAATAGGACCATTAGTTCCCTAGATCAATTAGATTCAATGATTTAAAACACGAGGGGTGATTGGGCTACACTGAGAAAACCATTTTTTTCGTATCAACACAGTTCAATAAATCAAAATGTAGGAAATGTTATCAACAAAAATGTTGATGTTATTTTACAATATATTTTTTAATTGCCATCTATTTAAATTTTTATAAAAACTTTTTGATTTTACATTAAAAAATGAAACAATTTTTTCGTATTTTTTATATTTCATCAAATAATCACTTTTTTCAAAATTTTTACTTGGTCTATGATGTTTTTTGTATTTCTTGATAATTTTTTTATGAAAAGAAGACATTTTAAAAATTCACCCAAAATAAATATTTAAAAAACAAATTAAAACACTTATTTTTGAACATCAATTTTTAAGCAGCAAAATGTGATTTTTTAAATCACTGCGTGAATAAATTTTAAATTTATACTCAAAAAGTTTCAGTCAGTTTTTGAATAATATTTGAAGAAAAGGCTAATTTCGCAGCGTTTTGCTTTGTTTAAATATGTTCAAAACATACAAAATAACAAAGAGCATTGCGACATTAAATAGTTGCAAGATTCTGCTTCCAAATTATCGTGCTACATAAAGCTGGTGCAACATTTTGAAAATCTTATGTTGTACAACATAAAAGAAATTATTATAGAAATTTTATAAACAAAAAAACAAAAATCAAGAATTCCCTTTCAAAAAATAATACAAAAAAAAAACTATATAAAATGTGTGATATCACATTGTTGCGCGACAACAACAAAATTTTAAAGCAAAAAGTGATGCATTAAAAACATAGTGCACGACACATGTGTGACAATAAACTGTAGAACAATATGTCAATATTCGTATTCTTGAAAATTTTCAAAATAAGAAACTACATAAACTAAAAAAAAGTGCACTGAAGCAAGTGCTACAATTTCAATAAAAATGTATTACACGACTTATTGTAAGACATAAAATTGTTGCGTGAGATTATGCTACAAAAACTATTGTGCTGCTTCCAACAAAAGGAATAAAAAAACATAAATCGAAAAGTTTCAGTAAGTTTAAAATTTAATTTTAATGTAAGTTTACAATTTAATTTAAATGTTAAAAAAAAGTGCAACAAATTTTTGATCAGTAAAAATCTAGAAAATAAAATTAAAAGTAAAGCACGTAACACATTAAAACTAATATATAAAGTCACAATTTCTAGAATCTAGTCCAAATCATCCAAAGCTAGTATGTTGCACGACATAAGTGTGACATTAAATTGTTGCACGACCTGTCAACCTTGTTTTTTTTAAGTATATGCTTAACAACGTTGGCAAAACTTATGACGTGCAACGCACGTGCAACTTCCAATTGTTGCGTTACGTCCAAATTACATACAAACCCATATTCATCGAGCTTTTGAAGATTTAAACAACTCATTTTCAGCGTCAACCTTGACCTTAAACGATTTTATATCGCTCAGCTATCTCTTCGCCACATATCCAAATACAGAACAACTCGACACCGTCTCCAACGGTTACGTTCTCGCAAAAGTTCCCACGATCGCCCGCGATCAGATCCGGGTCGGCGATATATCTTTATGGCTATATGATCCTCACCACCAAAAAAAATCTCAACCCTTCACGACGATCTTAAAGATGTCATCGAGCGCGCGTGACATCGTCTTCAAATTTACAACCCCAATTCGCGCCCCGGTGTGGACCCCGGAAGTCTGCAACGATCGCATCGTAAAAAAAAACGTGGCGACAAAGCTGACGAAGAACTCATTAATTTGGACACCTGAGGTGGAAAACAATGGTCTATTTGAGGGTAGAAAATGTGCTCGCACGGAAGTGTTGCCATCAAAAATGACTTCTGAGAGGGGGTGCGTGAAGTAGTCACGTTTGAGCAGCGGTTAATATCCAGGAACTAGTCTAAAGGACTTGTGCGCGATTTACGTTATATAACAGTTGTTATTGTAGATCAGCGGTTGACCCAAGTCTGGACAGGTTGCGCGACCTTCACGCCGCTGAACCGCTCTAGAACTTGTACGTCGATCTCTAGACGCAAAGATCATAGAAGGGTTTCCGATGACAATAAGACCCACAGCTCAGCGGGATCTTGTAGGCGCCCCTCCGATGATCGAGGTGTTTATAAATCATTCACCTCCCGACTTCGTCGGCGATCGTTCTGAACGCGGTTGCGTAGTTGTTGTTCACCTTAGTCGCGCGATCGCGGTTAAAATTTATGCGACGCAATGATCTAATCGAACTAAAACGGGGCAAATTAGTGGATTAGTGGAGTTACGGTTGTTCTGACATGACCAATACGCGCGATCAACACGTTTTGTGGAGTTCATTAGCCTTTGAATCGAAAGTGGTTAAGGACTGAGGTCATGATACACAAAATGTTGCACGACTCCTTTTTGCTGCGTGAGTGTTGTGCAACATCAGGACGACTTTCGAATGTTTCTTTTTGGCCTTCCAGAGGTCTTTTAGGAATTTTTTTAACAAATTGTTGCGCAACATCTTTTTGACACATGAGTGTCGCGCAACACCAAAAAAGTTAAATAATGATTTTTTCACACAGTAAACACAACCTACGACCTCCAACTCGCTCACGTCATGCTACAAACTTGCGCCAGCTGATCGCATAGCCGCGATCGTGACTTCATGCATCATCCCTCGGAGACTGCACCGCCTCCGGCGGTCGTCCCAACTACCCGTGCAGCCTGTCAGTATCGATTTCCTTCCCTCACTCAGACTTCAACTACACAACTTCAATGCCACGTCAAAAGCGCTCGTCGTCTTCGTTCGAAGAGCTGAACCACTTTTGAGGTTAGCGTTCTTAAGCCCCGTAGAAGATCCCAAACCGATTTACGACCCACATAGACCCCCAATTAGCGCTCAATTAGTCGCGATCGTCCTCTTCTTGACGCGCGCGCGTTGAAGTCGGCGCTGCTCCAGATTTGTTTCCGTCGTCGTTAATTAGATCTTCAGCGATCGGCGGAGGCTGCGATCGTCTTCAGAGGGTTTCGAAGGTCACCGCACCTCCCATATGGGAGACCTTGAGATTAGTGTCTCCTTTTATGGACGAATGCCGTTGCCGCCAACAACTTTTGATCTTTGATCATCGTTGAATGTTTTAATTAGTCTGTATCGAACCTGATCAAGCCCTTTGTTTGGGGTTTTGAAGGTCCTTCGCGATCACTATGAATTGATCATGGTCAACGGTGAAGATCCGAAAAGCAACAGTGTTGCCAGTGACTACGAAAAAAAGGATCATTCAATCAACGCTGATCATCTTCTAAACCTGAAGGTTATGACGCGTTGCAACATGCATCGAATTGATCAGTCTTCAAAAAAAAACTATTCCCAAACATAGACATAACCTCAAAAACCAAACGATAATGAATCAAAACAGCACATCCTACGACCAGCAAGAAACATCTGCAACGCGTGATGCAGTCACCACGCTTTAGCCAGCTGTCAAAGAGCTGTCACCTTTCACCGCAGTATTTTATCGCCACGCAGGTGTCATCACGCGAAGAAGACACACAAAAACAGAAACACTAAACGACGCGCGCGCGCGTCGTCCAAAATGGCGACACTTTGTTGTTGTTTATTTGACATTTCTCACGGCAATCACGATGTTGCCTCGACGATGATCTTCGGCGATTGAACGGTGTGGTCGCTGTGCGACCACGATTACGCAAGGGTTACTTGGATCATGGGAGGGTTAACCTCATCTTCTCTGTTAATCAATTTCCTTTGACACTTTTTTCTTCTCTTCATTTTTTTTTTCTGCAGATGGTCGCGAGGAGAGCAACGTGCGGACAAAGCGCGGCCGCAAACCGCGCGTGTCCCAGGTCGATCCGGAGCCGAACCAGAACCTGGACAGCGGGGACAGCGCGGGGGACGAGCAGCCTGTCATTCCGCCCGGCTTTCTGAGCCCCTCGGTGCAGGAGTACCTGGAGCTGGGAAAGTCGATTCCTGGTGAGATATTTGGAGGGTTGATTTAAACTACACAGAAAAAAAAGTGTGATTTTACAGGACACTGAACTGATGTTTTGAATGTAAACATGCATAATGTAAATTTGAAAATCGTTGTAAATCGTTGTATTGCATTTAAAGAGGGTAAATGTAAATTGAAATTAAATGTAACGTTTAAATCCCATGTAAATGATCTCGATTTTGTTGTCATTGGCCAAAATTGAAAGTATGAAAAGCATGTAAATGCATTTTTGATGTTAAATTTGGTAAATGTAAACTCAAACATGCATTTAAATTTAAACTGCTACCTTATTTTGGAATGACAGCTCAAGCGGATGGCGAAAACAAATCAGTGCAATGTTATGATTGTTTTGTGCGCATGAAATTGAAGCTGTTTTTTGTATTTATTGCTTGATTTTACGAAAGACAAACTTCATGTTGGATACAATTAGTCAAAAACAATGGATGCCGATTGGAGGCACATTGAAAAAAAGTTGCTGGCGGCATCTGTTTGATGTTGTTTATAAAATGGTTCAACTTTGAAAAATGGGGTGAGTATTTATACAATGCAATGCAATTTTATCGTATATGACATAAAAGTAGTAAATATAAACTTCTTCACAAGTCTAATGTCTACTCTTTTCTCGTAAAACTGCTTGTGGCTGATTCCGCTGGTGCATGGTGAAGGAAAGGTCACAACATTTGATGCCGGAAGGCGGAAGTCAAAGGGAACTTTTTTGTTTACGATTTAAGACCATTTGGGGACGTCTTTGGCATGACTTGGCGGTGGAGATGTTGAAAATGATTGGGTGCGGAAGATGCCGGTGTACACAACAACAATCAGCATCAAAACAGGTAAATTGATGTTCTGCCACATACAAAAGTTTAGATTAAGACCATGATATAGATTTTTAGGCAGGGCCTCTAGCGTCAGCAGCGGAAATGGGTTTCCAAACGGGAAGATGCCCGAAGCTGGGGGACGATGGGTAGTCGTTCTTCAGAATAACCTTGTATATGCTCACCTTTCCAAAGATGTTCTTGTACCAGCTGGAGGCGGTCAGGCCGGACGGCAGTTCGAAGACGAGCTGGACAAACAAGGAGTCCTTGTCAAACTTCTGGTGGATCTATTTTGATTCATCTTGATGTTCCAGACAGCGAGGCGTAGGTTAGGACAAAGTTCGATGTTTTGAACAAGCTTCCGGACTTGTAAGGGGTCAACGAACGGACTCTACAACCTAGGAACTCGAACTCGCCAGCTTTTGTTACCAGAGTTGCGGAATCTAAGTTCTTCAGTGTTGGTCGTACTGGTTCTTGAAGGGAAAAAACTGCTCTGGCAGGGAAAGGAAAAGATAAACAAACGGGATGACAGCAAAAACACCGAAATCAAAAAAATGTTGCACGCTGTAGGAGAATTCGTAAAAATTCTGCACAAAAACGAATACACTTTATGGAGTGGTTGGTCATTAAACCAATCTAAACTCTTGATTTTTTCGACATCCTTACAAAAACGTGTAACTCAGTGCTATGGTTGGAGTCTTGGATAAAAAGGTTTGGCTACACTCTTACCAAAAAATATGATTTTCTGAGTTCAATACTTTTTCATACGAATTTTTCAGTGCAACCCATATAACCATTTCATATTGAACTCAGCAAATCATGATTTTTGGTTAGGGTGTAGAGACCGTTTGCCATCACATAAACACATCACATTTCGCGGGGACGATAAAATTTCACGGTTTGGTATTATCGTGATTCGTGATTCGGGATCGGACTGGGAATGTTTTTTTTTTGCTTCAAGTTTTGTGCACTTAATCACACGTGTCTTGAGATGGTCCCGACCGAAGAGAAGGCCGCCGCGGCCCTGAAAGTGGTCAAACATTGCAAAACCGGTGGTGACTAGAAGAAGAAGCGTGCGCTTCAGGAACGTGCTGTTAGCCGATGAAATGCGTCGTTTTACGAAGGGCAAGATCGCCGCCCGGAAGGCGCTTTACTCGCTGAAGATGGTCCGCACGAAGATGCCCAAGGTGGACATTACGGCGGTGAAGAAGATCGGCAGTGCGAAGAACGGTTGTGAGCATAAGATGCTGGTGAAGAAGAACAACAGCTATCTACCGACCAAGTCGCTGGTCCATAAGCGTTCCGGTAACCGTTGCTTCCGGAACCACAAGCGCAACAACCGCAATTGCAGCAGAAGTGTAAAGTGCCATCATGTTGGCCGGTTATCATAAGAGAAAGCGCATCGTCCTGCTGATGACCCTGAAGTCGGGTCTGCTGCTGGTGACCGGTCCTTTTGCCCTAAACAGCTGGTTGGTTCGTCGTGTCTCGCAGAACTACGTCATTGCGACCACGGCCCACGTCGATCTGCGCAAAGTCAATATCCCGAAGCACATTAAGGACGGTTACTTTCGCCGGGCACGCAAGAAAACCATCCACACCGAAAAGGACATTTTCAAAAGGTACGTGCCGTCGTAGCAGCGCAAGGCGGACCAAAAGACCGTCGACAAGGAGGTCCTGGAGGCCATCAAGGTACACCCAGAGGCCAGGGGGATCCGCCGGTATCTCAAGACGATGTATTCCCTGCCATCGTAAGTATATTTCCTAAATGTTAAGACTTCAAAGGATTATGCTAAAGTGTTTAATCTTTCCTTTTAGGTTATGTGCAGCACCAGTCTGAGAATTTCGCGGGTCAACGTAGACTTAGCAGCACAAACAACCCAAATGCTGAAGGAATGCTAAAGAAGACTCAACCCCAAAACTCATCATAAAGTAAGTACATTCCGTATTGCAAAAATCACCATATCAGATTTAATTTCCACTACAAAAATTAAATTTCTTTTATGTATTCAAATTTGCCCCGTTGAATCTAGATTTCGATTCTATTTTCAAACACTTTTTTGTATTGATAGATGAAAGTTATACTTTTGCGAATTGTTTGATGACCATTCTTGAGTATTAAAACATGTTTGTATAATGCTCAATTTTGATCAAAAAAGCAATGCTAAAGTATGCTTTCCAAATCAACGATCTACAAAAGCGTCTGAAAATTACATCGGATTCTAGATTCAGCGGGGCAAAAAAAAATTTCGATTGGGTAAATTTACGTTATTTTCATCGGAAATTTACACGATTGCGAAACATTTTTCTTAGGCACATTTACGTTGGATGAAACGTAAATTTCAAATGAAAATAATGTAAATTAGCATCTTTAATGACGTGCACTTTTGGTACATCATAAATGATGTAAATTTACCGGATTTTTTTTTTCTGTGTAGATTTTTTTAGTTGTATTTTTTATGAAATAAGGTAAATCAACAATACAATATCGAAAAAAGCTTACAAAAAAAAATTTTTTGCTAAAATTAATGGATTTTTTTATTTTGTGTAAAACTTTAATTCTTCTTTAAATTATTTTTATAGGTGGTTTAGACAATTTATTCTAGAATAGACTTAAACTTCGTCCTAACAAAAATTATGTTGATTTTGCAAAATAAACCTTACTGTTTACTAAAATTAGACATGAATATTTTTTAATTTATTTTAAAACTTTACGAAAATTAACCCATAGACTGTTGGATTTGCCGTGGCCAGTGTCTCTGTATAGCAAACTATTAATTTTATTCAAGAAATTCAATCGTTTAAACAAAAATGAAATTCGTTTTTATAATTATTTTTAGAAGGTCAAAAAGTTGAATCTGAGCGTTTGGAGGAATTTCCATGACTTTTTTTTACACTCATTTAAGTATCTTCGAAACCCTAAATGTACAGTTTACAAAATAATTTACAACAAAGTTTGACTATTTTTACAAACAGATTTTTGCAGGATTTGGTCCCTAAGTTTGAATAAGATGACAACAAGTTTCTTGGCTGCAAATCATTTTTTTTAAGTTTTATAAATTATTTAAAATACATATCATAATCATTCTTTTCATCTAAACCAACTTCTAAGATTTAAATATTTCGAGAACTTCCGTGCCCATTCATTGGAATTTTCTGCATTTTTTTCGCGGATTTTTTTTTAAATGGTATTTTGAGACTTTAAAAAACCATTTCTGATGAGCTTTAAAGGTGCGATGTAACCATGTCAAAACCAAGTTTGTTAACGATAAAATTATCGTGAACCGATAACGATAACGATTTTGAATGCATTTCACCTATTTCGCGAAATTTTGTACGAAGCTTCGTTTGATACTCATATTGCATATTTTGAAAATTTGAGTATTTTCAAAAAAAAGGTATATTGTGACTGTATTTTAAAAAAACTCTAATGAAGTGGAAAAGACTACAAAACCCATATTGCAAATTATAAAAAAATAGTACGTTAGTTAAGTACGGTATTTTGTGAACAATGTTGAGTATCTATACTTTGAAACTTTCTACATTTTCAGAAAATATATTCTTTGTGTATCGATTAACAATCTTGATCAAAACACTACTTGATTTCTTACAGTTTATTTTAAAAAATTTGGTAGTGCAATCAATTTTATGTAATTTTGCCATTATTTTGAAGAGTGCAAATTTTCGGAATTAAAATTTGTTTTTTAGGCAATTGAAAATTATAATTCAAATTTGTGTCGTCTCCATTCCCGTTCGAAATTTCATTAAAAAAAATTAGCGGGCAAACAAAATACTTAAATTGAAAAAAAAACGAAAAAACGTAAATAAAACTGAAAAATATATTTAATTTCATGTACGCAAATTTATAAAAAAAAAATATAGGTGAAAATCAGCGCATTAAAAAATTGCTCACAATGACCTCCAAAATAATAGAAAATAAACATTTTCGAAACAAAACTTTGGGCCAAAATAATAATAATTAGAAATATTAAAAAAAAAAATTATAAGGCTTAACTGAAACGAAACCAAAAATACACAAAAGAATAATAATTTGTTTACAAAATTTGTTGCAGTTTTGAGAAATGATAGGAATCTTGAATATTGTTTTTAGTTATAAAATCTCCAGGAACAAAGATTTTTTTTATAAACAATTGCGGTATGGATGAAACTTTATCTATCGTTTCCTTATGCTCGAATAAGCCATTTTGCATCTGTACAAAATTGATGGCTTTCCATACAGATGTTTTTTATTTGATAAATTTTTTTCTCGATTTAAATTCTTTGCAAAGCTATATAATAAGGTCAAATCAAAAATGTGAAAAAAAGGAAAATTGTAGGTATTTAATTTTCTAATGTTTTCGTAAAAATGAACACTTTTTTTAAATAAAAATAAAACTGACCGAAAAATGGTTTTAAATAAAATTGTTAAAAGAAATAAAAAAAATTAACCTTTACATTTTTTTTCGAGTGTTTTACGAAAACTTCAAAAAATCACCTATTATTCTAAAACGTTCATTGCCTAAATAAAAAGTCCGTCATTGAGCTCAAAAGTTTTTTTTTGGTCCACTTTGGCTGTTGAAAATATTTTTTCAAGGTATTTGTCCCCTTACCAAATCAGCTCGAAAAAATAGGGGGTATCAAATTTTGTTTTTCAACAAACATAAAAATTTCTACAGAAATTTAATTTAAAATGCATTGCCTTGCGTTTAAAATCAATAAAAGCATGTTTAGGTTTATTCAAAATCTTGGATTTTTTTTGTGAATTTTCGATGTACGCACAATTTTTTTTGTCAAATCTAACTTTTTTTAAATTAATAATTGTAAAACAACTGAACCGATGTAAAATGAATTTTGAAATATTTTTTTCATTCAATTAGCTTGTGATTAAAATTTACATATATTTTTTAAATTTTTGGTACAAATTCGATTTAAGTTTATTTAAAGTTTTTGCAAATGCACATTCAAAAAGTATCAGAAAACGCTTCACTAAAAGTGTTATTCTTTTTCCAATCTGTGGTCCAAATTGTCAAAAATTGATAAAAGGAATCAAAAACAGGACCATTTCCAATTGAAAATTAAAAAAAACGTTATACAATAGATTAAAAATAGTTTTCAATCTATTGTACAATTTTGGCAATAATCATTTTTTGCCCCCTGGTTTTTTAGATAAATTTTGAATCAAAAAATTGAAATAAAATGGCCTCATTATAGCACTCATCATAAAACAGAGAAATGTATTCCAACTTGTTTTCAGCTGATCAGACTTCCAATGATTTTTCGGGACGATTTTTAAAGACATAAACCTTCGCAATTCGCAATTTTCAGTGTAAGAACGGGCCTTGACCGATCTTATGCACTAGGTTCCCGACGAACACGCACTGCCCTTACACCTACATCTCACCCTTGCTCTGAGTCAGTACGAGCAGCACGCTAGAACACGCTTTGAGTGTTCGTGCCAGGCATGCACACCTTCTTTTCCGGTTACGCATTTTAACTCGGCCGGGGGTGGTACATTACGTAGGGTTTGATGTAAGTATAAGCGCCTAACCATTTATAGTGTGCCTATCAACTTTCATTAAAGCAAAAACTGTTTTATTTTAGTTTGAATTCAAAAACTTATTGTTATTTACTGTGTATTGTTTTCTCCTGAAATCTTCCCTATTGTTGAGTCTGTTTATCTGTTGCTATTTCTTCTGTCGCGGTGTTTTGTTACAATTTTTGGTCCTAAGCATGTTATAAAAGTTTACCAAAAATACAATAGTAATATTTGTGTTAATTCTTTGATCATTCCCAAAATTGAACAAGGGCTCGAACCTCATTTGTTTGAAGAAAAGGGTAAAGATTGAAAACAATGGAAAGTGAAAGAAATATACTATTTGAAGAATCAATAGTAAAAGAAAGATAGTAATTTATGAAGTAGATAAAGAAATTTACAATAGTTAATAAATAGAGGTAGCAAACAAGCTTAGATTGTATTAAGTGCAATTTATAGGGCAGATGAAAAATTATTCAAATGGATAAATAAAGATAAACAAAATTGACATCGCTGCCAAATTAAGGGAAAACAGACAGTTTGTTGCAGCAGCATAAATTGGTAAAAAAGAGTGGAAAAGCGTTGAGAAATAAGAGAATCAAATGATTAAAATCGAAATCAAATAGAGGATAGTAAACAGAAGCCACGTTAGGAAATCAGTGAAACAAAATAAACAGAAGATAGATGGTAGCTGAAAATGAAGAGAAGAGAAACCCCGTTGTGCGATGTTTCAGGTACATCCACAGCAGTTGACTCAACATACTGCGAATCAAAACAATACCGTCTACAATCACAAATTACTTCCCTTTCCCACATTGTCGCGCCCCTTTCTTTTAGCCGTCTCGACTCTGACCCGCGGTGGTTTACGATCCGTTTCCACAGGCCACCAGCTAGGTCATCATGAAAACCAAGCCAACGTGGAGGTAAGAAAATAGGACACTTGCAAGGAACCAAAGCTATACTGTCTTGATCAAAAATGATCTAACAGGACTACGGACGCAGTCAGTGACGCTCCTTCCAGGATGTTCCTCGCCTAAGCGTCAACTGAAATGGGAACATCAGCATCATTCGCCCTTGGCCTGCATTTTTAAAGACATAAACCTGGAAAAATATTAAAAACGGCCTAAAAAGTGAAATTAAAAATCGGGGTTTCATCGAGTGTCATAATTTCTTTGCTATAAATGAGAATGCTGCCGATTTTTTTTTTTTTAAATCGTTCAGAATTTTGTCCGCATTTTTTCATAGCATCAAAATCACGATTTATTCTAAAAGAGAAAAAAACCAACAATGTTTCCAAATAAAATGGATGGATGTTCTCTTTCCCAGCAGGTGAAACAAATAAATAAATACTGAAAATCTATTTGCAAACATGAAAGCACCATCCACCAAAAACGAAACAAAACAAATTGCTACATTTTATTCGGTTAAAAAACGCGAAAAAACGCATGATGCATTGCGTGTTTTTCATGCAATTTTTTTTTCTTCTCCTCTCCACGCCAAATTGGTGTTTCGGATCCTTTTTGATGATAAATAAATAATGGTCCTGCTGAGAGGCCGCTAAAATGGAATGCTGCCCAACAATGAGGGCTTTTTAATGCTTTCTTTTGTTTTTGCCTTTTTTCGGACAATTTTCCAACGGCGCGCGCCCAAGAGGGGCTCACGGAACTGTGAAGTGTTGTTGAAAATAAAGTTTAATTAATTATTATTTGCAAGGTGGAGTGCGTACCCCCTAATTGATGGAAGAGTTTATTATTTTTCTCTTTCAATAGAGATAAAAAAAAGAGATTCTGTTTTCGCCCGGGTTCGAACCGGGGACCTTCTGCGTGTGAAGCAGACGTGATAACCACTACACTACGAAAACCTTGATGACGAATAGACGCAAGCTCCAACACAGACACACACGCGGTGGTGTTTGGAGTGATTTCGTTGGTAGATGTGATGATTATGATTTTATTAGAGAAGGGGAGAACAAGAAAGATAGAAACCGAAGAAGGAGAGAATTCTTATTGGAAAGAAGCTAAAAATAGACTTCAGAAGTGTTGGTTGGTGGAACGATTGAGAGCGAGAGTTGGTCAAAGGAGGAAATCGAACAGCTCTTGGCACTGATTAGAACTGATTTTATGATGTTAAAATGAAGTAGATTATGCAACTAGTTGCAAAATGAAGATTTTTTAGCCTTGATACATTATTTAAAAAAAAACAAGAATATTCAAAAAAAAAACAAGAATATTATTTCTGTTATTTTCAAATTATTTTTTCCAATCAACTTTTCAGGACGTCCCGGAACCGACTACCCCATTCTGTCCGCCGTCCCGTACACCAACTTTTACTGCGACGAGCAGGACTATCCGGGCTTCTTCGCCGACATGGAAACGCGCTGTCAAGGTAAGCGCGCCAACGTTTCGGCCCACTTGCGCTCCTCCCCAGCCCCGCTAACCGCCATCTTTCTTTCTTCCAGGTTGGCACTACTGCGACATTGACGGCCGGCAGGCGACGTTCCTCTGCCCAAACGGGACGCAGTTTTCGCAGGCCGTGTTCGTGTGCGACTGGTGGTTCAACGTGCGCTGCGACCTGTCCCCGCGGCTGTACGCCATCAACGCCCGGCTGTACCAGCGGCCCAAGGTGAACCCGACGCGGAAGCATCGCGTCATCACCAAGCAGCTGGTGGAGGACATTTTCACCAAGTGAGAGGAGGAGGTCAAAGGTTCCTGCCGGCGGCCTTCACAGCTGTGGGGTTCGGTGTTTTATGAAATTTGTGCATTTTTAATGTTTTTTTTGTTCGTTTTTATCGAGATCGGAATGAATGGGATTCGAGTGCAAAAGTTGTAGACAAGTTCGGGACAAAAAGAGTTTGCCCCCTTTCTCCGCTGGACTTGCACGAGAAGGCGAAGGCAGAACTGTGTGTGTGTGCATTTCATAAAATTGTTTTAAATTAAATATTTCAAATGTGACTCCGACGACAAGTTTTCCCTTCCCACATCAGCCTAGAAAGCTTAAGGTTCGGCTAGGGAAGAGGCTGGAGAGGCGAGCAAAATTTAAATTTAAATTAAATCAAAGCAAATATACATTTTTCATACACCTTTCTTTGTACCGGGGTTCAAGTCTCCAAAATCCACCGGAGAAAACTGTAAATGAAACTAGTTTTGTGTTTGCCAAATTTTGGCGGACTTTGGCTCATCAAATTTCACATAAAAATTAGGAAATTTTGAGGTTGTATCAAAATTTGTTAGACTAAATAAAATTCGATTTTACAATTTTAAAATTCAAAAAAAAATCACGACACAATAAGCCAAAGGTCATCGCAAGAGCCAGAAATGAAAAGGGTTTCAAACTTTCTACGGGAATGTTTGAACAGCGACAAGTTCTTGCGACGATGGCTACAAAACTTTACCGTGCTAAAAACTTCCCAGTCTTGTTTCTATAGCGATACATACGCAAACACCGACACACACGACAAATGTAAATATATTAAAAGTGTTTACTCAAATACCATATATGAAGCTCGTGACGCAAAAGTGTAATTTATGCTTTGTAGTTTAAATCGTTTTTTAAACTCTTTGTGTAACTTTTTAAGCAATCGCAATCGAAATATACTCAAAACGTTAGTGGAACTTAACAATTGTTGTAAACGGAACCTTACAACGTTTAGTTTAGAGTGCGCGGAGAGACAAACAACTGTTCAAATGTGAGAGTGAGAAACGACATTTTTCTTTGTAAAACTATGCTCTAGTTAGGTTTAAAATGTGTGTAAAATATTTCCTTCGTTCTCCCAATAAAATATACGTTAAGAAACAAAATATAAATGTTTTTCATCAATTCCGAAATTTCCCTGAAAATGTCAACCAAAACAACACAAAAAAGAATCCAGGTGGGCTCGTCCGGGATTTGAACCCGGGACCTCTCGCACCCTAAGCGAAAATCATACCCCTAGACCAACGAGCCCGTTGAAGAATGGGACCAAAATAGCACCACTGGAGCGGCCCGGCTGGGCCAAAGTGTGCCACAAAATCAGAAGAGTAGTTCCCAGTCACTTTTGTCTGAGGGATGGTGAGAGATGAGAGCGCGAAAAAAGAAAGAGAGCATGCGCGCCACTCAGCAACCGCTGTAAAGCGGAAAAGCACGTGTGCGGGTTTGTTTTGATCGTGTTGCGACACGTTGACCCGGTGCTTGGCGGGTGGTGTGCATTGCGGCGTTTTTTGAACTTGGGGTTGGGCAATAAATCATCTCTGCGATTGAGCGTGACGTAAGCTAGTTAAAGGCGTAAGAAAATCTTACCTTCAAGCTTATGTTTCATAATTTACAACAAATTTCTTTAGCGATACATTTTGCTCGTTCAAACGTAAGGGGGTAAAAAGTTTGTCAGAAGTGGGATTCGAACCCACGCCTTCAGAGAAGACTACGACCTGAACGTAGCGCCTTAGACCACTCGGCCATCCTGACCCGTACCAGAAAATGCAACAGAAGTTGAATTGAAATAAACTGGTGTACATAAAGAGGTTGTTCCCTAAATTTAGGGGCAATAAATTTGAAATATGCATCAAAAACAAATTGTGAAACTACGACGAAGAATATTACTACTTATTTTAACAAAAATTTCCGTCTGGTTTTGAATGCAAACATTTTAACCATTTTTGGGTCAATAATTTTAAAAACTTATGTGAGTTTCTATTTTCTATAAAATTTTGTTTTTGATAGATTGAAATTTAGACATTTCTTGAAAATTTTACTTTAAAAAATTGAAAACATTTCCATTCACTTTAATTTTCAAATTCATTACATTGTTTTAGTTTCTATAACTACACAGAAAAAAAAATCATGGTAATATTGCATCTGGGAAGGGGTACATCTTTTATGTCAGAAAAAAGGTGTAATTTTACCTCTGGAAATGTGTAATTTTACCACTTTTCTGGTGTAATGTCACTTTTTCAGTCCAAATTGAGGTAAAATTACATCATTAAGCATAAGCATAAGCATAAGCATAGGTGCCCACCCGCAGTTGCTACTCCGTTATTGACCAGGACCTCCAGAAGTTACATCCACGAGCCGTGGAAGATGAGTGGGTGCTATCTTTCCTCGCTTCGCAACTTCTCAAAGGCCCCTATCATGCTGATCAATACCGGCGCCGGCCACGACCAGTGGTAGGGTCACGGGGAAGTGGATGGGAATGTTAGTCCGATACTTGAGTGATAGAGACCGCCCAATCGACTGCTTCTCCGACAAAGTATCACATGAGTTTTGAGGGGGTTAGTAGATGGGTATGAGGTCAGGATTCACGAGTGGCAGTGATGTGACCATGAGCATTTTGTTTATCGGTTGAAATTTTTAAATCTTGGGCAGCCGGCTGCGGAAAGATAAACTAGTGGTGATTTAGAAAGTTTTTTTAATCGAACGCGTGCCAACCGAGCATAAGTGCTATGGGCTGGACTTATCAGTATATTTTTACTGTTTCTACAATTTAGATAACGCGAGTAAATTTCAAATCTCCTCGCAGCACACAATACACGACAAAAACGCGAAACAAAAAGCACACGCAAAAAAAAAAATCACTTTTCACTCCGAATATTTTTTACGACCACGCGCTCCCTTTGTCAATTATGCACTCAAGGTAAAATGAGGTAAAATTACATCATTAAAGAGGTAATATTCAACCTTCCAAAATTAAAGCTTCCAAATTCACATTATTTTTTTCTGTGTATTTGTTTATAAAATTATAGCTGATCGTCAAATATGATCTCTTCTTTAAGGTATTTTTTAACCTCAAATTATAAAAAAAGGTGCAATTCCTCCATTTCCTTTTTAAAAAATGCAAATGAAAATTTATTTTTGTTCTATAAAAAATCCTCATTTGAATACCTCGAGATCTCGATCCAGACTGATTTGAAATTTAAAATTAGGACTGAAATTTTATAAAAAACTTGATGCCTACACATATTTTTTTTTGGTATTATTACATCGGGGATTGTGAACTAATTTTGTGCCAGGGAAATTGTGTAATATTACCTCAAATATGTAGTAAATTTACATCTTTTGATGTGTTTTCCTTTTCAACACAAATTGAGCTAAAATTTAATTTAAAAAGAGTTCTACCATACAATTTTCAAAATTGAATTCAATTTCCAAATTTTTATGTTTATCATGGAAAATTATTAAAAATATTTATATATTCAAATTTTTTTTAATTTAAATTTTAAAATTTGAGTTGCCTTACAAAACCTTAAACAGTTAAGTCAAATTAATCATTATGCATATTTTTGGTTATTGAATTAGACTTTATTTTGTTTCAAAATTTGACTTGATTGATTGAAATTTAGTCTAGTTGAAATTCGATTCAATCTTAATTCAAATATTTTTAAAATATATAATAGAAATCAATTTACAATGCAGATGGAATAAACAGAAAAAAATATGAGTAAAATTTTGTTTATTATTGATATCTTAATAAATAATATGAAGATTCTACTCAGTAAAAATAGTTTAATTCTGGAAGAATAAAATATGCAGAAAAAAGATGGTCATTTTCATCAGGGGATGGTGACAAATTTTGTGTCAAAAAAGTGTAAAATTACATCAGAATCTGATGAATTTTGCACATCAGTTTCTGGTGAATTTTTATCAGGTTCACTTTTTTTTACACATTTTTTATGTAAAATTACTCAAAAAAGAGGTAATATCTTACCAACCAAATTTTCAACTTTCCAAAATTACACTTTTTTCTGTATATTTTGAGGGTAAATTTTTGCAGATGTTATTTAATTTAAATTTATGCTAACTTAGAGAAAGGGGCATGTCACACATTTTTAGAGGTAATTTTACATCTTTTTCTGACAAAAATTCCTAAATGTCATATTTCCATGATTTTTTACCATGTACACAGTATAAAAATATACGAGTTGAAAACTTAAAGGTATTTTTTTCTTTTCATGTTAATTTACTCCCATAAATATGTGAAATTACATCAAAAAAAAAGAAAATTTCACTAATTTCTCACGTAAAATTTCGTGGAAGGAATACATTTAAAAATCATTTCGTTTATGATGTCAAATTACCTTAATTGAGAATGAAAATGGGAAATTACACAATTTTAGAGGTAATTTTACTCAATTTGTGAGATAGCATTACTCCTGGAAATGGGCACATCATTTCTGACACAAACATTCACGCAATATTTACTCATTACCAAATGTAATGTCATCTCAGAAAGATGTATACATATTTGTGTATTTTTATCTGTTTTTAAGATAATGTCAATTTTTCAACATAAATTGTGCTAATATTACTTAATTTAAGAAGCATTAAAGCTTCCAGATTTACACGATTTTTTCACATCGTATTACATGAAAAATATGTAAATATACAGTTTTCATCTCGCAGAATGTTTTAATCTATTTTTGTCTCTATTTTGTACTCTATTTACCTTCACCGTCAATTTGTATGAAAAAAATACAATTTTACATCAGAAACCTGTAAAATTTTCATGATTTTCGGCAAGATAAAATTCGCATCCTGATTTTACGTTTCTACACATTTATGTAGGTGATATTATTATTTTTAAAACCGACTCGTCGTTTTCAACTGATTTTAATATTTTGGAAATAAAAATAAGATTGTTAAGTCTTATAAGTTTAACCAAGTTTGAAATAAAAAAAAAACGCTTTTGCTGCTTAAGCTGTGTAAAATCCTTCCAACCTTTTTAAATATTGTTCAAATTTAAATAACATTCATTGGCTATTTTTTTCTTGGCTTTGGCTCTGCATTATTCAAATTCGTCAACCCCCTTTGCGTTGCATAAATTACTTTCGTGCACTGATTAAAATCTTCACCTTCATTAGACTAATTCACTATCCTTGTGGCGCGTGGAATCGGAAAATGGAATTTGTTCTTTTCCAGTTTTTTTTGCTTTTAAATGAGGAGTGTGGGGTTAAATGAATGGTTTAATAAGTTTTTTTGCCTAATTTATTAAAATTAGTTTTTGTAAAGTTATTTCATTATGCAAAATTTTCAAGTTTATTTTTTCTAATTGTTTTTTTTTGCCATTTAACCCCTCTTTCAATCTTATGCCACTGCACTAACGCCATTAGCATTAATTCCCACGCGATTTCGTTGCCCCTCTCAACCCTCCGGATGATTTTTTCTCCCCCCATTTCTTGACTAGCTCGAAGACTTTATCCTTTTCCGGTAAAATAATCTTGAGAAGTGCACTTTTCCATCAAACTCCCCTACCCCAACCCTAATTTCTTCTTTTTCTGATTGGGGATCTCAAATTTGATTTCCAAACACCTCTCGCTCTCTTTTTCCAATGACCAAAGAGAGAGAACGAGGGTGGTGGAAATTCAATTTAATTCCTGGGTTGGAAAAAGTGGACCTCCTGCTTCTAGATGTTCCAGATCGCCAGGGACAACAAGCTCAATTAAAGAAATCGACCAAATGCAATTCTGAACATGGATTGGATGCCGGTTTTTAGATTGTGAGCAAGAGGGGGTCGGGTCACACAGTCCCGGATTGGAAAAATATTATTTAAACATTTTCTTTTGCCCCTGGTCAATCGCCAAAGAAAGTGGGAATTTCTTCGTCTTCTTGAGGAGGACCTGGGCTGCTGCGAAAGAAAGTCCGATTTTGATTGAACAATAACACGCAATCGTTGGGGATTTGCACTTGGATGTTATTATTCGACTCTTAAGGATGTGATCGGAATTAAGTGTGCTGCCCGGATTTATTTTGAGACGTAATATTTTCCGTTCTCGATTTGATGGAAAGAGTTGGGCAGTCGCCTTGAGGGAATTTCTAGTCTTGAGGACATTGAGGAGCTGCCAAGGTGTTGGTCTGGTACTGGAAATCATGTTTTGCATTTAAGAAACTGGATTTTTCTTCAATTTCATTTCAATTTCAGTTCAATTTCAGTTTAATTTCAGTTCAATTTCAGTTCAATTTCTGTTCAATTTCTGTTCAATTTCAGTTCAATTTCTGTTCATATTCAGATCAGCTAAAAAAATAAAAAATAAACTTCAGTTCAATTTCAGCTCAATTTCATTTAAATTTCAGTTCAATTTCAGTTTAATTTCAGTTCAATTTCAGTTCAATTTCAGTTCAATTTCAGTTCAATTTCAGTTCAAATTCAGTTCAATTTCAGATCAGTTAAAAAAAATCAAAAATAAACTTCAGTTCAGTTTCAGGTCAATTTCAGCTCAATTTCATTTCAATTTCAGTTCAATTTCAGTTTTATTTCAGTTCAATTTCAGTTCAATTTCAGTTCAAATTCAGTTCAATTTCATTTCAATTTCAGTTCAATTTCAGTTTAATTTCAGTTCAATTTCAGTTCAATTTCAGTTCAAATTCAGTTCAATTTCAGTTCAATTTCAGTTCATTTTGAGTTCAATTTCAGTTCGATTTCAGTTCAACTTCAGTTCAATTTCAGTTCAATTTCAGTTTTACTTCAGTCCAGTTAAAAAATAAAATAAAAAAAAACTTTAGTTCAATTTCAGTTCAACTTCAGTTCAGTTAAAAAAAAAATAAAAAATAAACTTTAGTTCAATTTTAGGTTAACTTCAGTACAATTACAGTTCAGTTGAAAATAAAATTTAGTTCAATTTCAGTTCAGTTAAAAAAAATAAAAATAAAACTTAAGTTCAATTTCAGTTCAATTTCAGTTCAATTTCAGTTTAATTTCAGTTCAATTTCAGTTCAATTTCAGTTCAATTTCTGTTCAATTTCAGTTCAATTTCTGTTCATATTCAGATCAGCTTAAAAAAATAAAAAATAAACTTCAGTTCAATTTCAGCTCAATTTCATTTCAATTTCAGTTCAATTTCAGTTTAATTTCAGTTCAATTTCAGTTCAATTTCAGTTCAATTTCAGTTCAATTTCAGTTCAATTTCAGTTCAATTTCAGTTCAATTTCAGTTCAATTTCAGTTCAATTTCAGTTCAATTTCAGTTCAAATTCAGTTCAATTTCAGATCAGTTAAAAAAAATCAAAAATAAACTTCAGTTCAGTTTCAGGTCAATTTCAGCTCAATTTCATTTCAATTTCAGTTCAATTTCAGTATTATTTCAGTTCAATTTCAGTTCAATTTCAGTTCAATTTCAGTTCAAATTCAGTTCAATTTCATTTCAATTTCAGTTCAAATTCATATTAATTTCAGTTCAATTTCAGTTCAATTTCAGTTCAAATTCAGTTCAATTTCAGTTCAATTTCAGTTCAATTTCAGTTCAATTTCAGTTCAATTTCAGTTCAATTTCAGTTCAATTTCAGTTCAAATTCAGTTCAATTTCAGATCAGTTAAAAAAAATCAAAAATAAACTTCAGTTCAGTTTCAGGTCAACTTCAGTTCAGTTAAAAAAAAAATAAAAAATAAACTTTAGTTCAATTTTAGTTTAACTTCAGTACAATTACAGTTCAGTTGAAAATAAAATTTAGTTCAATTTCAGTTCAGTTAAAAAAAATAAAAATAAAACTTAAGTTCAATTTCAGTTCAATTTCAGTTCAATTAGAGTTCAATTTCAGTTCGATTTCAGTTCAACTTCAGTTCAACTTCAGTTCAATTTCAGTTCAATTGCAGTTTTACTTCAGTCCAGTTAAAAAAAATAAAAAAACTTTAGTTCAATTTCAGTTCAACTTCAGTTCAGTTAGAAAAAATAAAAAATAAAATTTAATTCAATTTCAGTTTAATTTCAGTACAATTTCAGTTCAGTTGAAAAATAAAATAATAAACGTTAGTTCAATTTCAGTTCAGTTAAAAAAATAAAAAATAAAACTTTAGTTCAATTTCAGATCAATTCCTGTTTAATTTCAGATCAATTTCAGTTCAATTTCAGTTCAATTTCAGTTCAATTTCAGTTCAATTTCAGTTGGATTTCAATTCAGTTAAAAAAAATAAAAAAAATAACTTCAGTTCAATTTCAGTTCAATTTCAATTCAATTTCAGTTCAAATTCAGTTTAATTTCAGTTCAATTTCAGTCCAATTTAAGTTCCTTTTCAGTTTAATTTCAGTTCAATTTCAGTACAATTTCAGTTCAATTTCAATTCAGTTAAAAAAAATTAAAATAAACTTTAGTTCAATTTCAGTTCAATTTCAGCTCAATTTCAGTTCAAATTCAGTTTAATTTCAGTTCAATTTCAGTTCAGTTAAAAAAAAATAAACGTTAGTTTAATTTCAGTTCAGTTCAATTTCAGCTCAATTTCAATTCAATTTCTGTTCAAATTCAGTTTAATTTCAGTACAAATTCAGCCCATTTTTAGTTCAATTCAATTTCAGCATAATTTCAGTTTAATTTTAGTTTAATTTCAGTCTATTTTAAATCAATTTCAAATCAATTTGATTTCAATTTAATTTTAATTTCAGTTAAATTGCAGTGTCAAGTTAATTTCAGTTTATTTTCAGTTCTATGTCAGTTTCATTTGAGTTCAAGAAAACATACAGAAAAAGACCACATTAACGACCGCGAGACAAGACAGTGAGCAAGAGAGCAACTCTCTTCTTCCATTTTCTCTCGATTTTCCCGATTCTCTCTCTAGAAAACTGTGGGAAAACAGGAGAGAGAGTTGCTCTCTTGCTCAAAACGGGAGAGTTTGAAGAAAAGAGAGTTGCTCTCTTGCTCAAAACAGGAGAGTTTGGAGAAAAGAGAGTTGCTCTCTTGCTCACTGTCTTGCAGTGTTAAACTGTCAAAATTTCAACCTTAAACATCTTTTCAGCTTGATTTTAACTACCCCTTCCTTCACAAGTCCAACCCCCTGATTAAAACCTCATTTGAATGCGATAATGACAGCTGATTGCATCCTTTTATCCCGCGAGAGAACAAAAATCCAACTCTCAACAAAACACAAAAAAAATCGCCTCGTTGATTGCAAAACTCGCGACTTTTCTCATGATGCTCTCTGTGACAGGTGTGGTTGGACCCCCTCGAGGGTTTTGATTATATTATTGTTGCAGCTTCCCGCGCCCCTGGTATCACTCTGCACTCGAAAGAGAAGTTAATTAGAAAAGTTCTTCGTTGCGCGTGGCCGGAACATATTCATTTCCACGTTTGTCAACAGGTTCTCTCGTGAAACGGGAAACGTGGAGCACAGTTGAGAGAAAGTTTTGTTTTTATTTTTAAAACGAGTCTTTTTTTTTTGTTTCTGCAACAGGTGTGAAATTCTGTTGAAAGACAAAGTTTTCGAAAACAAAAAAAAATCTTTTTTGTTCAGAAAGCGTCATAAAACTAACGTGACATTTTATATCAGTGCACACTTGTTTTGAGATAAGTATAATTACGTTTTCTGTCCAGAATACGTATGTGACAAGACAAGTGGAACGAGACTTCGGCTGGCAACGAGATTCGCGGTTTTTCCGCGTCCCACTGGGACCGGAAGGAGGCCCCGGAACTCATCGTGCACTCTGTAATGAGATGATGATTCGCGAAAATGACTTCCGGAGAAGTTTGGCATCATTGGCAAGTGGTGCCAGTAGCAATAATTTTTGTCGGCTTAAATTTGAAATTTAGGCGAAAATACATTTTTTTTTCTTCAAAATCATCAAAAGATAAGCCTTTCATTATAGTGAAAAAAAAACGGTTTCGAACAAAAAAAAGAAAATCGTTTTCAACCGAATCAAAAGAGAGAGCTGAAAATTAATCTATTTCAATAAATGTGCAATCAAATGCAGAGATTTTCCGCAGAGTTTTTCCCCCTCTTTCGCAAAGTCTCTTTCAGTTTAGTCTGCGAGCGGTGACCACTTTTCCGCGAACAAAAACATAAAGTGGCCTGCACGTGGGCAAGGTGAAAAGGTGAGCTTTTTTTAGCGGAGGATTATGAATGTTGCGTGTGTGATGAAAAGAGAGCGATTTGCGATGGGATTGAGGAAAAAATATGGAAAGGAACTGAAAGAATGAAATTCTACAGATTTGTCATTTTTGTTTGAAGATGTACAAATTTTAAAATACGCAATTAATTTTATTTTTTTCTAATTTTTGGTAATTTGGGTAATTTTTATCAATTTTGTCATTTAGGTAATTTAGGTCATTTAGGTCATTTAGGTATTTTTTGTCAATTTTGACAATTTTGACAATTTTATCAATTTTGACAATTTTGACAATTTTAACAATTTTGACAATTTTGACAATTTTGACAATTTTGACAATTTTGACAATTTTGACAATTTTGACAATTTTGACAATTTTTTCAATTTTGACAATTTTGACAATTTGGACAATTTTGACAATTTTGACAATATTGACAATTTTGACAACTTTGACAATTTTGACAATTTTGACAATTTTGACGAATCTATGACATTTCCCCGAAACCCATATTACCGAAGGGACATTTCCCCGAATGCCACTTCCCCGAAAAGACACTTCCCCTAATAGTCATTTCCCCGAATTCCATTTACCCGAATTTCCCATTTCCCCTAATCGTCCACATCCCCGAAAGTCATTTTCCCGAATAGGTCACAATCCCGAATGCCACTTACCCGATTAGTCATATCCCTGAATAGTCATTTCCCTGAATGCCATTTCCCCGAACGCGGTCAAGCGGAAATGCCCGGTGCCCCGGAGCGCGCGCGCTCCTGGGCACCGGGCATTTTCGCTTGACCGCGTTCGGGGAAATAGCATTTTATAAGAAAAAAAAATGATGGCAATTTTTATCACATCAAACCACATATAATATTTCTTGAAAGGTTCGTATTGACCTTGAATGATCAACTTTCACTCAGAACAGACGTAGCATTTTAGGGGGAGAGAGTGTTGAAAGGATTGGTACTATTCATTCATATACAATGAATATTGTTACAGACTTTTTGTTATATATTCTCAAACCAAATACTTTTTACTTATAGACATGATAATAATAATGCAATAGAAGTTTTGTTATTTTTTATGATTCAGAAAACAAACCGTGCGATTTTCGTAGTACAGAACCCCGTTCACACTGATCATTTTATTCACATTGCTAGTTTTGGATTTGGCGAAAAATATAATCAACAAAAACTTTAAATAAAATTTGTACCAGCCTGAACCTATTTGTTTGATTTTTGGGTTCTTGAACACACAACAACTCGATTATCCGAAGGCCTCGGAAAAATTTCACTTCGGATAATCGAACTTCGGATAATAAAAACTTCGGAAAATCGAGGCTTCGGATAATCGAGTCTGGACTGTAATTGGGTCCTAAAATTAAGCTGATATTAGTGTTCACAATGATAAAGCTTATTTTTAAAGTTCAATGACCCTTTTAACGACCGCAAAGGATTTAACATGGATTTTTAATTCAATTTTTACAAATTCACTTCCCGGTCCTTCTTGGCAGAAAAGCTCCTACTTGACAGATCGTTCCAAGGGGACCATAGTTGATCCATCAAAAAAATGTTGTCTTGCTAATAACTTTTTTTTTTGCATGAATAAAAAAACGTCATCAGAAATGGTTTTTAATCGTGTTTCTTACCGTTCTTAAAAAAAATTGACAAAGGGCTTTACTACCCAATTTACAACATTTAATCAACAGAATACCCGAAAAAGCTGTTTGTTCGGTAAAATTGAGAGAGAAAATAACTGTTAGTCATGGAAAAATGCTTTAGCGAAAATAAAGATTAGGGAATATGAAAATTCGGGAAAATTTAAATTTAAATAAACGGCAATCAGCGTAAGTGTCACATCGGGGAAATGGCATTCGGGGATATAGCCGATTAGGGGAAATGGCATTCGGGGATATAGCCGATTAGGGGAAATGATATTCGGGGAAATGGCATTCGGGGATGTGGCTGATTAGGGGAAGTGGTATTCGGGGATGTGGCCAATTAGGGGAAATGATTTTCGGGGAAATGGCATTCGGGGAAATGTCATTCGGGGAAATGAGCTAGACCCAATTTTGACAATTTTGACAATTTTGACAATTTTGACAATTTTGACAATTTTGACAATTTTGACAATTTTGACAATTTTGACAATTTTGACAATTTTGACAATTTTGACAATTTTGACAATTTTGACAATTTTGACAACTTTGACAACTTTGACAACTTTGACAACTTTGACAATTTTGACAATTTTGACAATTTTGACAATTTTGACAATTTTGACAATTTTGACAATTTTGACAATTTTGACAATTTTGACAATTTTGACAATTTTGACAATTTTGACAATTTTGACAATTTTGACAATTTTGACAATTTTGACAATTTTGACAATTTTGACAATTTTGACAATTTTGACAATTTTGACAATTTTGACAATTTTGACAATTTTGACAATTTTGACAATTTTGACAATTTTGACAATTTTGACAATTTTGACAATTTTGACAATTTTGACAATTTTGACAATTTTGACAATTTTGACAATTTTGACAATTTTGACAATTTTGACAATTTTGACAATTTTGACAATTTTGACAATTTTGACAATTTTGACAATTTTGACAATTTTGACAATTTTGACAATTTTGACAATTTTGACAATTTTGACAATTTTGACAATTTTGACAATTTTGACAATTTTGACAATTTCGACAATTTTGACAATTTTGACAATTTTGACAATTTTGACAATTTTGACAATTTTGACAATTTTGACAATTTTGACAATTTTGACAATTTTGACAATTTTGACAATTTTGACAATTTTGACAATTTTGACAATTTTGACAATTTTGACAATTTTGACAATTTTGACAATTTTGACAATTTTGACAATTTTGACAATTTTGACAATTTTGACAATTTTGACAATTTTGACAATTTTGACAATTTTGACAATTTTGACAATTTTGACAATTTTGACAATTTTGACAATTTTGACAATTTTGACGATTTTGACAATTTTGACAATTTTGACAATTTTGACAATTTTGACAATTTTGACAACTTTGACAACTTTGACAATTTTGACAATTTTGACAATTTTGACAATTTTGACAATTTTGACAATTTTGACAATTTTGACAATTTTGACAATTTTGACAATTTTGACAATTTTGACAATTTTGACAATTTTGACAATTTTGACAATTTTGACAATTTTGACAATATTGACAATTTTGACAATTTTGACAATTTTGACAATTTTGACAATTTTGACAATTTTGACAATTTTGACAATTTTGACAATTTTGACAATTTTGACAATTTTGACAATTTTGACAATTTTGACAATTTTGACAACTTTGACAACTTTGACAACTTTGACAACTTTGACAATTTTGACAATTTTGACAATTTTGACAATTTTGACAATTTTGACAATTTTGACAATTTTGACAATTTTGACAATTTTGACAATTTTGACAATTTTGACAATTTTGACAATTTTGACAATTTTGACAATTTTGACAATTTTGACAATTTTGACAATTTTGACAATTTTGACAATTTTGACAATTTTGACAATTTTGACAATTTTGACAATTTTGACAATTTTGACAATTTTGACAATTTTGACAATTTTGACAATTTTGACAATTTTGACAATTTTGACAATTTTGACAATTTTGACAATTTTGACAATTTTGACAATTTTGACAATTTTGACAATTTTGACAATTTTGACAATTTTGACAATTTTGACAATTTTGACAATTTTGACAATTTTGACAATTTTGACAATTTCGACAATTTTGACAATTTTGACAATTTTGACAATTTTGACAATTTTGACAATTTTGACAATTTTGACAATTTTGACAATTTTGACAATTTTGACAATTTTGACAATTTTGACAATTTTGACAATTTTGACAATTTTGACAATTTTGACAATTTTGACAATTTTGACAATTTTGACAATTTTGACAATTTTGACAATTTTGACAATTTTGACAATTTTGACAATTTTGACAATTTTGACAATTTTGACAATTTTGACAATTTTGACAATTTTGACAATTTTGACAATTTTGACAATTTTGACAATTTTGACAATTTTGACAATTTTGACAATTTTGACAATTTTGACAATTTTGACAATTTTGACAATTTTGACAATTTTGACAATTTTGACAATTTTGACAATTTTGACAATTTTGACAATTTTGACAATTTTGACGATTTTGACAATTTTGACAATTTTGACAATTTTGACAATTTTGACAATTTTGACAACTTTGACAACTTTGACAATTTTGACAATTTTGACAATTTTGACAATTTTGACAATTTTGACAATTTTGACAATTTTGACAATTTTGACAATTTTGACAATATTGACAATTTTGACAATTTTGACAATTTTGACAATTTTGACAATTTTGACAATTTTGACAATATTGACAATTTTGACAATTTTGACAATTTTGACAATTTTGACAATTTTGACAATTTTGACAATTTTGACAATTTTGACAATTTTGACAATTTTGACAATTTTGACAATTTTGACAATTTTGACAATTTTGACAATTTTGACAATTTTGACAATTTTGACAATTTTGACAATTTTGACAATTTTGACAATTTTGACAATTTTGACAATTTTGACAATTTTGACAATTTTGACAATTTCGACAATTTTGACAATTTTGACAATTTTGACAATTTCGACAATTTTGACAATTTTGACAATTTTGACAATTTTGACAATTTTGACAATTTTGACAATTTTGACAATTTTGACAATTTTGACAATTTTGACAATTTTGACAATTTTGACAATTTTGACAATTTTGACAATTTTGACAATTTTGACAATTTTGACAATTTTGACAATTTTGACAATTTTGACAATTTTGACAATTTTGACAATTTTGACAATTTTGACAATTTTGACAATTTTGACAATTTTGACAATTTTGACAATTTTGACAATTTTGACAATTTTGACAATTTTGACAATTTTGACAATTTTGACAATTTTGACAATTTTGACAATTTTGACAATTTTGACAATTTTGACAATTTTGACAATTTTGACAATTTTGACAATTTTGACAATTTTGACAATTTTGACAATTTTGACAATTTTGACAATTTTGACAATTTTGACAATTTTGACAATTTTGACAATTTTGACAATTTTGACAATTTTGACAATTTTGACAATTTTGACAATTTTGATAATTTTGACAATTTTGACAATTTTGACAATTTTGACAATTTTGACAATTTTGACAATTTTGACAATTTTGACAATTTTGACAATTTTGACAATTTTGACAATTTTGACAATTTTGACAATTTTGACAATTTTGACAATTTTGACAATTTTGACAATTTTGACAATTTTGACAATTTTGACAATTTTGACAATTTTGACAATTTTGACAATTTTGACAATTTTGACAATTTTGACAATTTTGACAATTTTGACAATTTTGACAATTTTGACAATTTTGACAATTTTGACAATTTTGACAATTTTGACAATTTTGACAATTTTGACAATTTTGACAATTTTGACAATTTTGACAATTTTGACAATTTTGACAATTTTGACAATTTTGACACTTTTGACACTTTTGACACTTTTTGACAATTTTGACAATTTTGACAATTTTGTCATTTTTGTAATTTATGCGTTTTCTTAAAACTGGACATTTCCGTCATCATAATTTTCTCCTGCAAAGAAAACGAAAAAAAAACCGTGACGACTGTTGCTGACCATAAACATAAATTGTTGCTTGGGAGTTAAAAGTCGCGTTTTTTCCTCACTAGTATGTGGTCAACGTGGAAAATCCACACAGAATCAAACCACGAAAAAAAACATCCTTTTCCGACCGCGACTTATAATGAGTCCAATTAATGCCGGGAAAACCACGACGCGGTCATAAAAAGGCGGCGGTTCTTTTGATCAAACTTGCAGATCAATCCGGTGCCGGTGACGTTTGTCGCATTTGCAATTTTAGGTGAAAAGGATCAAGAAACCATCAATTTGCTCGAAAACTGTTTGGAAAATCCGCACAGAGAAACCAATCCCAATCAGAGAGCTGTTGCGACGAAACACACGCAGGCAAAAGTTCAATCAAATCTGGCCAAACAAAAGGAAAAACTTGCTTGGAAAGTTCCAACTCTGGAGTTTGGGGAAAGCCTCAAGCCTCAAAACTAACATTCGTCTTTCGGGGGGAGTCCAGCAGCGTCTGCAAAGGGAGAGAAAGATCTCTGCCAAAGTGCCACCGCCAATTAGAAATCAATGATTTGAAAATAATACCAACTTTGGCAGGATTTTGAGGGGGGGTGGGGGGTTTGGAAGAGTTTTTGGAGTATTCTTGGTTTTGGGGTTTGAGACTGGTTGGGAAATGGGTTTAATTAAATGTATTGTAAATCTCAGACAAATTTAATTCTAAAATTATGTAATAAAATCTCATTTAACCCTAACCCTAACCCTAACCCTAACCCTAACCCTAACCCTAACCCTAACCCTAACCCTAACCCTAACCCTAACCCTAACCCTAACCCTCCCTAACCCTAACCCTAACCCTAACCCTAACCCTAACCCTAACCCTAACCCTAACCCTAACCCTAACCCTAACCCTAACCCTAACCCTAACCCTAACCCTAACCCTAACCCTAACCCTAACCCTAACCCTAACCCTAATCCTAACCCTAACCCTAACCCTAACCCTAACCCTAACCCTAACTCTAACCTAACCTAACCTAGGTTAAAAAATGAAATCTTCAAATTTCAAAATTTCGATCCCATTTTACCCCAATTCCTCCAAATATCCCAAGCACAAATCAAAGTCCAAACCGACCAGCCTGCAGTGGTTTCTTCCCATCATCACAACACTGACAGCGATTGCAGCAGCAGTATCCTTGGCCAACCCCTGTGGCCTTTGGAAATCGAAAATTTCCTCCACCAGAGGGGCAACCCCTCGAATCACAGCCGAGTGGCCAAACCCAACAAAGAGGGGGAAACCCAAAACGTTAAACTTTCACCCCGAAACCAACGCAATACTCTACCCAATTTACCCCAGCTAGCCTCGCCTTCTTCCCCGGAAAACATTCACATCATAAACAATCACAACCAGTCGGGGGGAAACTGTGCGAACTTTGACAGCGGCAGCCCCGAAGCCAAGGACGACGATGGAAAAGGATCGGATCTCCTGCCGGAACAAGTTTTGGGGGGTTTCGAGGAGCCTTGGTGAAGAAGGTGGAATCTGGTACACAAAATTGCAAAAAAAAAAAAAAAATAATCAGTCTTGAAAAAAGAGTGTAGCGTCTTAATTCTAGATCTATGATTCACTAAATTCAAACCAATGCATCGATAACGCACTCCGTCGTCGCAGCGACAATAACTCGCGCAAGCGTCCAAACTTCGACTTGGCGACTTGTCGACTCGCAAGATTCCCTTCCTTCCTACAAGTTCCTCCTTTAGGGTGGTTTCGTGAATAGTTTTGGCACTTTCAACGCTAGATGGTATGAGAAGCAACTTCTAAGCCACAAATATGCCAACTCTATGCTCTGGTCTGACTCAGTTCAGATGAGATGGCAAGTCAACGGTCAGACACACTCTTGCCATATCGGGAAATTTTTGGGGAAAAGGATCGGTTTTTTTTCTCGTTTTGTTTTCACGTGCGTTGTTTTCTTTTTGGACGGATCGGTTTGTGGGGATTTCTAGGGATGTATGTGCACTTTTGCCCCGTTTGAAATTTAGAACAGAAAGGATTAGAACGTGGCAGCAGCTGCCACGGAAGCTCGATGGTATTGATGGACTGTGAGAGGGGGGGGAGGGGGGGGGGTGAGTTTACAGGATTTTTGGACGGGAGAGAGAGGGGAACACAGTTGGAGTCAACGAAATTTTGAAATAGAAATATCCATTTTAGAGTATTTTTAATGTTGAAGTATTTATTCTTTGATATATGAATATGAGTTTTTAAAAGAAATTTCAAATTTAATAATTTAAAAAAATGATCTAAAAAAACTCAAGATCTGAAAATTTCACAAATCTTTATTTTTTTAGCATTGAAATCGAGTTTTTTCAATATTTCATCATTGCCATTTTGGTCGCTATCTGGGATTTCAAAATTCTAAATCACTTTAGAGTAGTTTAAGAGTCATACTAAAGCTCAATCAAATAAGACAACAACAAAAAACCAATAAGACAACGAAAAAAAAAATTTTTTTTGTTCGATAATCCGGAGTGAAATTTTGCCAAGGCCTTTCTAATCTCCAAATCTTATTTTTATAAATCATATTACGAAGAAGGATTAATCTCAGTGAATTATTCTATATAAAAATTAAATACAATAATAAAAACTCCTGAGCTTGAAAATTTGTGGATTTGAAGATTGTAAAATTAACAGAATGTTATGATTTGTAGATTTGAGATTTTAATGATTTGAAGAAATGAAGATTTGAAAATTCTACTTTTTTTTTGCATTAAAGACTAAGGTCCTGATTTTCGTCTCAAAGATCAGAAATCACTCACTCATCGCCACCCGACACACAAACGAATATGTTCAGAGAGGAAAGAACCTAGCAAAATACCAGCGCGGCGCTCACTTGGCCGGCACTTCCACAGTTTGCCGTAAATTTGTATTTGATAAGGTGGAAATTGCTGTCAAATGTGTCTTTGATGTTTCGTTATCAACAAAATTGCAAAACATGTTTGATAACATTGATTTGAAGCAGAATAATAAATTATCAAAACAAAGCCGATCGCATACTGTTTCGAGTCAGCTTTGAGCGACATAGTGCAATCGGTCTCTCTGAGCCATTCGCTAGACTACCCGATTGGAGTGAGAGCGAGAGCAAAGAGAGAGAGAGGGTATTCAAAAGCGATTGGTGTGAAGTTTTTAATCGCGTTCGATTTGTGATCGCGAGTGAATTAGTCTTTTTGGAGCAATCAAAACCCTTGATTAAAAATATCAGGAAATATTAGTTTTTTTTTTAATTAAAATTTTAGTCACAATTTTTGTTTTCCCCTTTGATTTTCTGTGCAAATTTCGAAAAGACAAAAACTTAAAAAAATATATTTGAAATGTCCATAATAAACCCTACTTTTTTTAATCTAAAATAACCCTTCAAATGGATTTTACTTGCATGTAAATTTTGAAAAAATTAAAAAGAATCTCAATTGCAAATTTGATTTTGACATAAAAAAATATGTTAAATGTATTTCCATTATTTCTAAAAAGTATGATTAATTTTCCTCAAAAAATTATGGGGCCAGAAAAAGTTATTTTGAAATTTTATAATTTCATTGAAAAAAGTTTACAACATAAAATATTTTGAAAAAGTTTATTTATGTGTTTTTTTTTCAATCAAATATGGCGCTTTAAAAAAATCTTTTCGATTCCCGCAAGAAAAATCTTTTTTATCTCAAAATTTCTTGAAATTTATTTTTTGCGTGGACTCCTGTTCATGCTCAGTACAGGCTTGTATCTTGGTATACAGAATTGTTTGTTACTTTTTTTATTATTGACTCTGAGTTAGGCCATGACTCTTTTTACTTGGAAGACGATATTCGAAGAGAAACGACAACTGGTAGTATCCTTACTACCAACTACCCTCGATAAAGCAAATGGCCTATCAAACACTGCTCAGCGATGTTCACCAAGAAGAGAGCGACAATAACGACGGTAGCAAGAAGGTTAAGAGAGCGAAAAGAAGAACTAGATTAGAGGCGTGGTTGTGCGATCAAATCTACAGCTGAACACTACTTTGGTGTCTTGGGACAACTAGAATCCCAAGGATCACGGTGGCTTAAGGGTAGAGTACCCCGCTAGAGACGTGGGTGGTACGGGTTCGAATCCCGTCTGTGATCTGGTGATTTTTTTTCGCTTCTTAACCACTTGATACTACCAGTTGTCGTTTCTCTTCGAATATCGTCTTCCAAGTAAAAAGAGTCATGGCCTAACTCAGGGTCAATAATAAAAAAGTAACAAACAATTCTGTATACCAAGATACAAGCCTGTACTGAGCAGGAACAGGAGTCCACGCTTTGAGAGGGCTCATGAGTAGCAATCTTTATTTTTTGCTTTTCTTAAAATTAAGAAAATGTTTTAATTATGTAATATTTTTACCAGGGCTGCGGAGTCGGGTCATATTTCAAACGACTCCGACTCCGACTCCGGCTTTCTCAGATTAGCCGACTCCGACTCCGACTCCGGCTCCGGCTTTCAACAAATGGTTGGCTCCGACTCCGACTCCGACTCCGGCCTACCAACTCTAGCCGACTCCGACTCCAACTCCGACTCCAGCTTTCAACAAATGGTTGGCTCCGACTCCGACTCCGACTCCACGTATTTTTAAATGTTTGAAAAGTTAGTTAACTATTATTAGTTAATTATTTTAAAACATTGATAAATAGGATTATTTAAATATTCTCTAAGCGTCATGTTGTCTCAAGAAAAAAAAAGTAAAGTAAAGTAAATAAACGGAAAAAAGTTTCTAGGTTACATGTTTTATACGTCATGGAAACAGACATCAAAAAATATCTTCAGTTTTAGAGGCATTTTGATAGGTACAGTTTTGTAAATAAATTTGGATTTATTTGCTTAACCTCAAATTTGAAAATATTTTTTTCAAAGCTAATAAATTTAAATAAAAAAAATTGTTAAAATTGTTATTTTTGAATGATTCATTGGATCTATTGGACATTACAATTCAATTTGCTCACTTTCAGGCTGACATTTATAAGAAGCACAGTGACAGGCACCTTGTTTTTAAAATGACAATTTCAAACGAAACATTTTTTTTTGTTTTTTTTTTTAAACGTACATGGACATCACACCATGACTGGTGGAGATTATTATTGCAAATCAATGTATAAAAACAAATATCGGTGACATGAAAAATATTTTAATTTATTATAATTTAAAAATTTTATATACTTTAAAAAGGAGGCGCACGATACTTCGTGAATCTTCACCTAAAACGAAGCTTTATGAATGATCTTGCGCCTCCATCAAAATATATGAAAAAACTTAAAATATTATAAAAAACAAATATCCACAAGTAAAATATTTTCTAGGTCTCAAGTATTCCATTTTTTAAAGTACATTGATTTGCAATGTTAATCACCTTCCGTTATATTGGCGTGGGATATACAGTATGAGGAAATTCGTACCAGTTGATAATTTGATGATTTTGTTTTTTTTTTATAATATTTGAAAAATAAATTAAAATCCTATATTTTGTTCTATACATTTTTTTATTAGTTCATTTTTGTACTGAATTCTTGAGATTTGTTCAACGGTAATTTTAGTTTACCTAAAATCAACATCAATATTAACAATCAATGATTAGTTCAAAATTAGTTGCAACTTCTTTTGATAATTTTTGTTAGTTTCAATTATTTTAAATGCAAAACATTGATTTTCTTGTACTCAGTTATAAACAAAATGCGCATGATGAGTTCCAAGTAAGAGATTGTTATTATCGTTGATGATTTGTAACAAAAGTTAAACTGTCAGTGACTCTTTTTCGATTTCCAAAAACAGTGATTACTATTTTCAATCTTTTTATGTACCTCGTAATTTTTTTTTCCTAAAAATTGATTTAACTCCAGAAAAATGATAAAAACTCCAAGACATTCGCTATCGGGGTAAAAGATGACTGTGTGTGTACTTTTTCAGAAAGAACTGGATGAAATTTGGTCAAATTTGAATTGAAAAGGCACATAAATATAGGCAAAAGGAAGCAGTCAAGAATCAATTCGATATGTCTGACTACATAACCAATATTTTGTTATAATTTTTTTAAATTATGATACTACATACTTGGGTAAGAGGTTATCATTTAGTGATTATAGTGTAATAACACAATTAGAGCTTTCCAATCACAATAAAAAGCTTCAGAAACATAATGACATCTGATTAATCAATTAAAAATATAAGATGTTTTGTAAATTAAGCTGTTATATAGGATAACTGAACAATAAAAAAAAACATATTTTTTGTTGAATTTAAGATAACTCCGACTCCGACTCCGACTCCGGGTTATCAGAAATCTTCGGCTCCGACTCCGACTCCAGCTCTTAAAATCTAGCCGACTCCAGCTCCGACTCCGACTCCAGCTGCTCGAGTTTTGACGACTCCGACTCCGACTCCGACTCCAGGTCCCCAAAAAGACCCGACTCCACCGACTCCGGCTCCGACTCCGACTCCGACTCCACAGCCCTGATTTTTACTGTTATGAAATTTGTTATTTTTTTTCTTTTCTCATAATATGAGGAGTTCCTTAAAAAGTTTTATGCGAAAAAGTCAAAATGCAAACAAGATTCAGTAAATTTTATATTTTTTGTTCTTATTTGTCTAAAATTTCTGTGGTTTTTTTAGTAAATAATTTTTTTGTATCATTTCTGTGAGTTTCTCTTGTTTCAGTAATCTTTTTGTGAGTTTTTCCAGCCATTCAAACATGACCAGTTCCTCAAAATTGATCCATAAGAAAAAATTTAAATTTTGTTTCTGTAAAAAAAAACTTGTAAGTTATTTCTATCTTTTAAAAAAAATTAATGATTTTTTTTTTCAAATTATTATTCAGCCTGTTTTTACTTTCTCTAAAACATGATTTTTTTAATAGATTTTATTTTCTAACAGCCACAGTCAAAATTTAAATTTCAAGCAAATCTATTGTTTTCTAGTAATGTTGTAGAGCGTTTTCCATACCGTTAAAATGGAATGACTTTGATAGCCTTTGATAAGTTTGAGATTTTTCCGCAAAATGAAGAGTACAAATTAAATACGTTCGAAATTATAAGGAATCATTCTGACCTTGGTAGAGAAGTGTTAAAAGTACTTCACGAAGAATTTTTTATTAAATTTTGGAAAGTTTAAATAGTTAGTTAACCATAATCATAATATATCATAATTTTGATAATCTAATCAATTATATATAAACCAAACAATACATTTAATTGAACAAAATCATATTGATTTTGTTCATTTATTATTTTTTCAGAGCATTTTCAAATAATAGTTCCAAAAATTTAAGAAAATGTATACTTCCGCTTAAATTTCGGGAATTCCCGGGAAATTTACAAATTTCCCGGGAAACGGGAAATATTTTTTTTCGGGAAATCCCGGGAATTCCCGGGAATTTTTTTCCCGGGACGGGAAATTGGACGCTCTACTTGGAGGGAACGTTCATCTGTCGATAGTCAACAGAAATCCCAAGTTTGGTGCTGATTGGACCTTTCCTCTATTTTTAGCTCCGTCCTCTTTTTTGACTATTTTCAAAAAACTTTTTTTTCCTTCAATCATAACTTTGCAAATACTTAAGCAAAAGACTTTCTACAGGTTGCATTTTATAGAAAATTGCCCAAGGAATTCGATAAAAATAAAATTTCAACCCTTAAATGCCCACTTATATTATATTTTAAAGTTTTAAGTATTAAAGTTCAGTTTTGACCAATTCCTTATATTTTTATTTGTTTTATTTTATCACCATCGTGTTCCCCGGACAATTTTACATAATAATCAATGTAGACCTCAAACTAAAATGAACTATTGGCGAGATACAGCGATTTTACTGAAAAAAGTTTGATTTTGTGCTGCACTCTGTCCTATGAATTCAAATCCGAAATAAATTTCTCACATACAAAAACCGAACTATGCGGAATTCGTCCCTTTTTGTTGAAAATTACACCATGTACTTCCGAGTGCTGCGCAAAATCAAACTTTTTTCAGTAAAATCGCTGTATCTCGCCAATACTTCATTTTAGTTTGAGGTCTACATTGATTATTATTATATAAGGAATTGGTCAAAACTTAATTTTAATACATTAAACGTTAAAACATAATATAAGTGAGCATTTAAGGGTTAACATTTTATTTTAATCGAATTCCTTGGACAATTTTCTATAAAATGCAACCTGTAGAAAGTCTTTTGTTCAAATAGTTGCAAAGTTATGATTAAAAGAAAAAAAAGTTTTTTTAGAAAATCGTCAAAAAAGAGGGCGATGAATTTGATTAGGTTCACATTTCGATCTGATTGTATAAAAAGAATACGAGGAAGATAAAATGTCTTTTAAAAACTCTCACTATCCCCAAATATCTCTCCAAACCCAGTTCCCAAAATCCCGTCCAAGACCACACATCAACCACATCCGCGCTGGGTGTCGGAGAACCGAATCTGCTATACACTTCACCACTTCGGCTGAGGTCAAGCCGACCACCATCATGTCAACGTGGTCCTGACCCTACATCTCCTACCCCTTCAGGAAAAATCCCCCTGCTTTCAATAAGCATCATCATAACGCCTTTTTCTCCCGTCCAAACCTCCTTCAAACCGACGGGGCTGATGGCTGCCAAAACTAGTTGCCAAAACTGGTGCAGCTGGCGTGTGTGTGTGTGTGCGGTTGTTTTCATTTCATCGCGTCCGTTCGTTTTACCTCACTGACCCCCCCTCAAGCGTGGTTTTTCCGAGGTTTTTCGCCCCCACCCCCCTAGGATGATGGTTAGAGAGCATATCCGTCTTCTTTTGTGTGATGGAAACAACTCAAAGGTTGAACTTTTGCGCCCTCCCGAGAGGTTGGCGGCTGACTGATGTTATGAGAACATCCTCTTCCACATGACCCTGCTGCCTGCCGCTCACCCAAAAGATCCTCGTGTCCGGATCACAAGAGATGATATCACAGATCTGATGAAGCATCTCCTCCCGGGCAGTCAGCAGTGGGAAAATCTCGATTGAAAGCTGTTAAAAACAACGCCCTCTGGCGGACAAAAGAGGAGCAGCTTCGGATGCATACATTTAGGGGCAATGAGAGCGGAGGAATATTTTACACAGAGATTATTCCTCGTTCCGTTTGGACGAGCACGAGGTGAAATGTATAGAGACGAGTATGCAATTCATAGCATTGTGATGATGCTTGACGTTCTGGAGAACACACTTCGGGGGGGTGCATAGATTACTCAGGTAATGGCCCTTCTAAATTGCTGGAAGCACCTGGAAGAGAGAATGGTGCACACAGGTGGGAGGAAAGTTTGCGAAATTCTTTCCAATGGTTTGAGGGGAAAGTTCCAATCGGTTGCTTGATTGTACTGTGCCTGAAGGGCTGTGGGATTACCTTTGAAGATTACAAGTTGGATGAACTGGAATAATGCAATTTCTTTCAACAATTAAAAATCAAATTAATTCGTGAGTTCTATTTGAGAAAAAGATAAGACTAAACATAAACCTTCTTAATAAAAAGCATAACTGAGTTCCAATACGAAGCAAAACGATATAATAGCTCCTCTGATTTAAAGAATTTGTGGAAATTTCAAATTCAACACTCTTTAAGGCTCTGCGATCCGGTGAAATCGCAAAAAAATGTTTTCAACCAATTTTTGATCTTTAAAAAGCATTGGAAAAAAGAATTCTTAAATTTTTAAAAAAATTTGACTTGTTTTATGTGACTTTGCCAATGTTTTTAAAAATGTCATATTGTAGGGGTCAAATTTGGCTGTGTTTTTTACTAACATTTCCTATATTTTAAAATGTGGAAAACAAGCAAAAAAAAAAGAAAAAAGTGACTGTAAAAACATGAAAAAATTAAAAAGGCAAATTGTACTGATAGGAGATGGTAGAATAGGCTAAATACTATCAAAAACAAAGATTAACTAAACAAGATAAAAGCAAATTAAAATACTAAACATAAAACAAGAAAAACATGAAACAAGAGAAGTCAAGTTTTTCGTAAAACAAAAGTTGCTCAAAATGACCTCCTTAGGGGTTACATACATGTAGAAAATCAAAAATTTCATATTTCAGAAAATTTAATAAATCCACTTAAGAGATGATTTTCAATCACTTCTGAAAGTTTCATGAAGATATTTCATGATCAAACTGAGTAAGAGACGATTTAAGTTCAAAAATTTGCCATACGCAAAGCGAACTGTCGAACTTTGTGAGCGTTTTTCTCTGAACACCGAGTTGATTTACGGGTGCCACGATATCTCGAGATGGGATAGACCAAATTGGCTGAAATTTGGGGTGAAGATTCCCAAGACATATCCCGTGTGCATGACGAAGCTCGATTTTGAAATGTTGCTTTTTAAAAAAATACCAAAAATCAAAAACTGGCGATTTTTTATATGAAAAACATAAAAATATTTTTATCTTTTTTTTTAACAAACTTTTTGAAAATCGGACTTCGTCATGCACACAGGACCTGTTTAACGAGGCTTCACCAAAATTTTGAACCGATTTGGTCAAAGCAGTGTGGAGATATCGTGGCACCCGTTTTTTGAAACTGCTAACTTAAAATGGCTATATCTTGGCAATGATATAACCAAATGTCTTCAAATTTATTTTGATAATAGTTGAATATATATATTTTAATGCCCTTAAAACAGATTTTGAAAAAGTTCACGTGTGTGTCCAAACCAACCTCTTACATTTTTGTCGATTTACATGTATGTAACCCCTTAACACGAGAAAATCAAAAAAATTCGAAAAAAAAATTTCGGGCGGTAGAGGGTTAATTTAAATTTAGACAAAAATTTATTCGGAATTATTAATTGAAATAAAATTTAAAACATAAAAAATACTGAGAATGCGATAGGTTTTTTGAATGCTGAAGGTTGTTTTAAAACTAAATAAAAACACAACCAAATTAAATAAAATCACATGAAAACTACACTAACAGTGATTGGTATAATTTTACAAGATTTTTTTTGAGTTTCATTCAGATTCGTAAGGAAACCTTTTTTTTATTTAAGTATAAAAAAACGATTATTAAAAGTGTGATAAAAAATATTTGGTAAATGTGTGACCTTTCGCCATTATTTTAATGTATTTATTGAACTAAACAATGACTAAAGTCATAAAGTATGTTAAAGAAAACGTTTTTTTTATAATTCTATTTTTTCAATTTACTTCCCGTTTTGTTAGCTTGAAAATAATATAGAAAAAAATTATTTGAATAATTCATTCCATTTTAATATTTAGCAATTTCATATCATTATATGCTTTTTAATAAACTTAAATCCAAACAAAAACATTATGTATTTAATAATGAATTAGACTATTTCAAATAAATCATTCATAAACATTTTTTTATGAATAAAAAATACAAAATCAAGTTCTAGTCAAGAGAATATTTAAAAAAAAACTTCCAAAAACATTTGAATCGTTTTTTCACTATCCAACGAAAGGGGCCGTTCATAAACTACGTGAAATTTTAAACGCAAATAGTAAAATATTTTACAGAAAATTGAAAAAAAGAGTTTTAGAATGAATTTCTAAGTAAGATCTGACAAAAAATATTTTTGCAGCGATAAAGAAATTGCCGTTCTATAAGTATTTTTTCTAGCTAAATTTTTTTTTTGAATTTTCAATGAAATTTGATTTTTTTTTTCCGAAAAAATATTTATTTTGCCGATTTTGAAGAAAATCTTTGAAATATATTTGCAACAGTCGAGAAAAAGAAAATTTTAAAAAAGTTTTTGACTGAAATAACAAGAAAAGATATTTCAATTGCATTATATCAAACATAATATAAAACCAAACCAATGTTAAAATATGAAACATTCGTGAAATTGTCTGATCTTTTCGAAAACAATATTTTCATATTTTTATTTAAATCAAGACTAACATTTCAAAAGGGCCAAATATTAATTATTACGTTCTTTTGAAATGTTAGTCTTGATTTAAGAAAATGAAAATATTGTTTTTGAAAAGATCAGAAAATTTCACGAATGTTCCATATTTTAACATTGAAAATCGGACCATTCGTTGCTGAGATATCGATACTAGAAAATGGTGGGTTGTTTGATTGAGACTTAGATAACATCAATTTTCCTGTTTTTAAACTTTTGCATGGCAATATATAAAGAATTTTCTCATCTTTTCAAAAATATTTTTTTCAAAGGTGGGCAAACATGTGCACTAATTTAAAAAAATGAAAAACTGCGTCTATTTTCAAAATAGTTACCTAAAACTCGCATTAACTTGAAAACGTTGCACTTTATCAAAATTTCACTGAAGAATTTTTTGCTAGCAAATTTGATTGTACATCGAAAAATAAAGTTAAAAAAATTTTGCGACCAATATTTCGATTTTTTTAAAACCAGTATTGATTCAAAAATTTATAACTCAGTCAAGATGTTTATGCCTGTTCGGGAAATTTCTGAAAAATTGCCATTGATGTCCCCTAAAACATATAAGAAAATTAAAAAAAAATAGTGTTTTTTTGCATATCAAGTTTAAGTGACAAAAAGTGAAATTAAAAATCAAATTTTTTTTATTTTACCCTGTATCATATTTTTCCAGTGTAGTCCTTATCCAGTCCTACAACTTTGCTGAAGATACCAAATCTATCAAAAAATTCCGTCAAAAGATACAGATTTTTGAATCTTCATATATCAGTTTTGTATGGACAGCTGCCAAATTTGTATGGAAAATTATATGGACATACTAATGATGCAAAATGGCTCCTTTGGGCATACCGAAGGCACCAAAAAAGTTTCAGCCGGATTAAAAAATACAAATAAAAAAAAACGATTTCGTAGAGAATTGCTGCAAACAAACAAAAAATAATAATCTTGAATATTAAAAAAATATACTAAAATTTCACAAAGAAATAAATAACATTTACACAATAAATTGAAGAAATAATGAAAATATGAATTTTCTTTTTTTTATTCAAAACTGTGGGCTGGATACGTAAATTTCACCGAAAGGAATTAAAAAAAATAAAGTCAAAAATAGAGTTTTAGTCCAAGATTTTTTTGCTCTCTGATTTTCGAAACATTTTTAAGATGGCTGCGAAATTTCGAAAAAAAATAAAATACAGTATAGAAAGATAAGCTTTATGTATTAAGATATTATATCTAACTATTAAATAAATTTGAATTTAAAAAAGAGGTTAACCCGCATAAAAAAATCCTAATTGTGTCACAAAATCTTTAAATAAAAATAAAAGGGGGACATTCATAAACCATGTGCTCACTTTTATTCGTTAATTTAACTAAAAAGAACTCAAAATAAAAAGTTTCACGCTCAAACTGGCAGTCCTGGGTTCGATCCCAGCCCCGGTTGCCCTACGATTTTTTGACCGCGCTGCATCAAAAACTACCAGGCGAGCATGCCAGGCGGAGGCTATTTACATGGCGCACGAGAATTTCAAGGATGTGTGGGTGCCTGCGGCAAAGCAGATTCCGATCTGTAACTGCCAATATCGATAAAATTTGTGCAATTAGTGCGCATTATTTTGATTTTTGAGGTTGGAATTATTAGATGATTAATGCGCGTGACAGAGAGTTGAACTAAATTTGGTTCAGATATTGCAGATTTTTCATAGAAAATACGTTATTTTTGAACGACCCCAATTATAACAACATTTTTTGACATTTGTCTGTCGAATCAAAAAAAACTCTAGAACTCTACAACAACAGTAACAAATACCAATTGTTTTCTGTTTACAAAAAAAAGTAATTGTCAGAAGTGGGATTCGAACCCACGCCTACAGAGTAGACTACGACCTGAACGTAGCGCCTTAGACCGCTCGGCCATCCTGACTCTTGCAAACCAGGCGGTCTAGTTCTCGCCTGCGTCTGTTCCCCCCTAACAAGCCCGGCTAATTCATACCAATCAACGCCTTTATACTTGGCTCGTTATCGCGCGCCTCTGTTGACGTTTCGACGCGTCCTTCATCAGGGTTCACCGAGCACATGATCGATTCCAGCTATCGTGACGAACTTACCTGAAATGAAACGGAGAGAGGAGAGGAGAGGGGGTAAAATAAATTGAATAAATCACCAGCTAATAACAGAAACGTGTTTTTCATTGGAAAAGTTTTTGCCGTTTTCCTTGGCGGCGAGAAAAACAAGCTTTTTTTTCTCTTCGCGCTTTTCCAATGCAAACAAATTTTCCGCCCGCGTTGCTGCTGCCACTCTAAGAATTGAACGGACGGGCTGACCCCTGCCCGACGCTTGAGATTTTTCCGGACTTTTCCTCCAATAATAAGGAGAAAAACTTGAGTTTCTTTTTTTTTGCGCTCGCGCGCTTCAACAGGTTTTCATCAAAAGGACGGACGCTGCATGGAAATTCAATCAGAATTGCTTTAGTTTTTCTGTTTTTTTCCAGTTGGACATGTTTGCTCAACGTGAAGCGCGACTTTTCTCCAATAAGAAAAAAAAATAAGGATGGTGCATCGAATGCAACCCGGGAAAGAAGTTGGCGCTTTGATTGGCGTTGCTGACTCTGGAGGGGGGGAAAACAGTCGGAAAGTTAGCAAATCTGCTGGGAATCTTGTTTGATCTTTGAGGGTTTGGCGAAACCGTCTTGAGAGGGGAGAGAGCCAATGGACCGAAGACGACGTGAATGTTTAATTTTAGACTTTTAGCGTTTGTGGTCTTTAATGGTGGGATTTTGCTTTTCTAATACGATTCTTAGGACATTGTGATTTTATTGCAAATTTGACACACATTCTAAAGTTGTTTATCATAAATTGTGAATTGGATTTGATTTTATCACGGTGAAATTGATAAAAAAAATAATTCAACTTAATTCGTCTCTCCAAATTTTTAAATAGTTAAATCGGGTCAAAACTAGTAAACTTTCATCAGCGAAAAAAAAATTTACGCAATATTTTATTACGGTCCAGACTCAATAACCCGAAGTTTCGATTATCCGAAGTTCGATTATCCGAAAGTTTGTATGAGACTTCGGATAATCGAAACACGAACAAAAAAAATTTATCGTATTTTTTTAATTTTCTTGCTTTTTACATCAAATTCGAGTTCTGCGACCTCATTTTGATGAAACTTTAATGATTTATTGCCTTAAAAATTACCAAATGCATTTTTTCAGTATTTCGTAACCGCCATTTTTGCCGCCATCTTGAATTTTAAAATTCTAATATTTTTTTCGTAATTCGATTATCCAAAGTGAAATTTTTCTGAGGCCTTTGGATAATCGAGTCTGGATTGTACTTCCACATCATTCATGGAATCAATCTCAGACATTTATTTTTGTGTTGACCCCGAAAAAGTTCTCAATCTTTTGAAAAATAAGTTTTTTTCACAATCCATTCATCAAAAAAACAACTGTAATTGTCTCAAGAGTCACGACTCACGAGACTAAAACTAAAACTAAGCGTAAAAAAAAATGATGCTGGAGTGTTTAAAACCATGTAATATCATGTAAAACCATGTAAAAGAAGATCATGTAATATTACCTTTTATTCGATGTCATTTTTATTTTAACTAAATTTAGGTGGAAAAGAGCACATTTCAATACGAAATGATCTAAATTTTCTAAATATTACATTTTTTTAGGCACAAAATGTGACCACATTCCAGATGTAATATCAATATGATTTACAATAAAATTACATTTAAAAAGACAAAAATCACCTCACCGATGTAATTATCGTTAAATTTGATGAAAAAAAGTTTTTTTACACAAGAAATGTTTTATTTTGCAACTTTATGGATTTTTTTTTATTTTTACATCTAAATTTAGGTAATATTACATTAAAAAGTATAATTTATACCTAAATTTTTCGATTCGCCGCTTTTCAACTTTAACTATAATGTGTAGTTATCAATTTTCGTAAATTTAAAGCTTATCTTTTCGGCAGCATTTTTTAATAATAAAACATAATGATAATAACACATACATAACAATCAATGTAATATTACATCGGGAAATGTATACAAAAACAAAATCATGGTCATATCACATCTGAGAATGGGTACATTTATGTCAGAAAAATGTGTTATTTTATCTCTGGAAATGTGTAATTTTTCCACCTTTCTGGTGTAAAGTCACTTTTTCAGCCTGAATTGACGTAAAACTACACAGAAAAAAATGATGGTAATATTCATCAGGAAATGATGACAGATATTGTGGCAAAAAATTATATATTTTACCTCTGAAAATGATGAATTTTCATCAGTTTTTGATGAGTATTCATCAGGTCCACATTTTTACACATTTTTCTAGTAATATTACACAAAAAAGAGGTATTATTCAACCAACCAAAATTGTTGTACCATGATTTTTTTTTATAATTATACCGTTTAATGTACAAATGTCCACAAAAAGATGAGATAAAATTAAATACATGAAAGATAGGTAATATAACATCATCAAATTTTGAACCAACCAGAATCAAACATTTTTCTCTGTGGATTTGTAACCAAATATGCAGAAAAAAGCAATGTAAAATTTAGTCAAAATAGGCTATTTTTCAACTTTAAAGCATTTGTGTGTCTTAAATAAAAATTGACATTAATTCTAAAACTTTGAAAAAATCTCCTTTTATTTTTATCAAGAGCATTTTTTTAATGTTTAACATGAAAACCTGCAAAATTACTGGTTAACATATCTTTGCTTTTTTAAATAATTTTATATTTCTTAAATTTGCTGATGAAATATTATTATTATTATTTTTGCTAAATATGAAACAAAGTTTTATACTTAATTTATGATCGTTGTTTACATGAAAACAATTTTAAATCATTGAAAATTATGTAAAATGTAAGAAATATAATAAAAACTCTTTTTTTTTTTATTTAATAAGCATAAAAAGAAATTCCTGATCAAATTAACAACTGTCAGATCGCAATGCGAAAAATTTCCGTCAAAATGTTAAAAATATGATATATCCAGTTAATTTTAATAAATTGAAAGAGACCCAATTCTTTTATTTTTTTAATCAAACAAGGTATTTGAAACTTCATTTTTAAATAAAATGACAAAAAAACATGTTTTATTTTCATTTATTAAATTTTTCAACCATTTTAAATTTAAAGTTAGTTGGCATGAAATTGTTTCTACATTGCACTGTTTGAATCACGAGAAAAGCATTTTTTTTGGCAGATACCAGATTTGGTCCCAATTACATCAAATTTGCTGCTCGTCGCTCCAATGTACAAATTAGTTTGCAAAGCATTTGGAAGAAATTTGGCAGCTCACTTACTGATCAATTTGGTTTTAAGCTAACATTAGGTGCCCAATGAAAAAATACGGTTTCTCCCTATTGCCTATTTTTTTATATATTAATGATTACAATTTCAATTGATTCCGTGTCTGCTACTTGTTTTATGCTTAATAAATTAACTGATTTGAAATGAAGATCCTAGATCAAAAATAAGGTTTAAAAATAATTAAAAAAAATGGTCAAAATTACATATTTTTTCAAAAATATTTGGGATTAAATTATGAAATTTTAAAAATTTATAGAAAGTACTAAATGTAAAAATAAATTTGATAACATTTAATTTGGAATCGAAGCATATTTCACAAAAATTTACAACCATTAAAAAAACAAAAAGCCTGTTTTAATGGCGATTTGGGTTTGCGTTTTTCTGATACTTTTCAATAATTTCGTTGCCAGCCAGCGATTCTTGGATTGGTTGTGCCGAACCAACCGAAGACACCGAACTAATGAGACATTAATATTTTTGAATATTTTCATAGTAACTAAACAGCCAACAGCAAAATTAGTTAAACTGGAAGTTAAATTAACTTAATTTATTTTTTACTTAAGGCCAGCAAATATTTTTCAAAGTTTTTGACCGTCGGCTCTGGCCGGGGTTGATGGGGGGGGGGGGCAAAAAATAAAAAAATATAAAATTTGAATAACAAGCCATAGTCTCAACATTTAAATGCTAAAAGTGTTTTGAAATGCATTTTATACTAGTTCAATTGTTCTGCAATCAAAAGTTTTCAAAAAAAAAAAATGATTTGACGAAAACAAAAATTTTAGCGTTTTTTTTTAAATACTAAACATCGATTTTTTAAAAATTCAAAAGATTTTTTAAATAAGCCCAAACAAGGTAAAAATAATTTTAATCACAGGGTAATGCATTTTTAATTTACTCCAGCTGATAGCAGTTAAATTTCCATTGAAATTTTGAAGTTTTTTGAAAACATTTTTTTGCCCGGTACGGTACTTTTTATTTAATAAACCAGTTTTATTCGACTTTTTTGTAAAACGAAATTCCCCCAAAATATATTTATTATTTAAATATCATCCAAAATTGATTTCCAGCTGGATTTGCAGATTTTATTTAGATACATTCTAAAATTGTATGAACATTTAATAATTTCCATCTATTTTGATGATTATTTGCAAATAAATCTCAAATTTAGCTTGTTGCGATTGAATTACAATTTAATAAAAAAATAGTAAAATCAGTTCATGAGTAACAGGATTTAAGTTACATTGATTCAGAGGTTTATCAAATTAACCTTTGAACATTCATTTTAAATTTTCCTGTTTTCTGTTCAGATAATTCAATTTAATTTCAACAGCTCAATTTCGATCCAGTGACATCAATTCTTCATCCGAAAACTGTCGACTTTTCTCCCTCTAATTTTCCACTTAATTAAACTCACATTAAACGAGGCAAATTCACATTTGGGCAGCATCTTCAATCGAGCAATCGGTAATTACAGAGTGCATATTATTTCCGCTGCCATCTTCTTAAGGCACCACTCGCACAATCCCGCAATTATCATCATCATCAATAAATTCAATTCACTCGACCAGAAGGTGCTAATATCGTTTAATTAGCAATTAATTAAGCTCGAGGAGAGCGGGGGGGGGGGGGGTATTGGAATGGAGAAGAAGAAGCGAAAAAATAACAGCCCCACTTCAAGAAGCAAACCAGATTCAATTTTCCCGATCAGCGACCAAAACTAAACGGCCGAACGACGATTCAACGATTAATTTTAATGGGAAACTCCCGGCTATTTTCCGGGCAACCCCCCTCCTCTCCGTAGTATGATGTATGATTAGAAGATTATTGTTGTTGGTAATTATTATGATTATAAGTGCGACGTGGGTGTGTGTGTGTGTGTGTGTGTGTGTGTGTGTGTCCGGGAATCGCCGGCGTATTCCGCAAATAATAACAATTACTAATTAGTGTCGAACTCAACTGGCAACCGTGCCGAGCAGTGAAATTCTGGAATAATTTGCTTCTTAGCTGATGGTTTGGGGGTATAATGGACCTTCAATTTAAAAAAATCACCGAAAAAATATTATAACAACAAATTTTGAAAAATTTCATAAAATTAAAAGAAGTTCATTTGACCCCAACTAGCCCTTTCTTCCCAGCGACGAGCGCGGCGTTCCGCCCAAATGTTGACAGTCGACGGCGGGACCAACAATATGAATGTTTGAAGGTACATTTCAAAGAGCTTCTGCTGTAGAACTGCGATTTGAGAGACAGAGTTGGATTAATTTTTATGTTTCCAGATTATTTGAGAGCAAATTTGAAAATTTGAATAAATTTAAGAAATTGATCTACTTAGGTAATCATACAAAAAATACTTTAATTCTAAATTAAAGGATTTATGATTTCTACAGAACCACTCCCAAGTCCGGCCCCTCGCGAAATCAACGCTAAGAAACGGTTTGTCATTATTATTATTATTCTGTCCCGACAACCAACGGCGAACCTCCAACTCTATAGCATTTAGTAGATTAGTACTAAATGTATAAACTTAGCGCATGCGCATGCAAATGATAATCACACAGAGAGGAGAGACGGTCCCGCGCTCCGGGTGTCGTACCGTTTAACATTTCAGCAATCCGCGTAATTTCCAGGCTGGGAAAACGAATTTCCAGAAAAAAAATCATCAAAACAATCTCGAACCAAAAATCACACGAACACACAGTGAAAAAAAGAATCGCGGTGGGCTCGTCCGGGATTTGAACCCGGGACCTCTCGCACCCTAAGCGAAAATCATACCCCTAGACCAACGAGCCCGTTGAGAGAGGGCCGCCGTCGGAACCGGGCTGGACATGCGCGGGAGAGCGCGAGAGTGAGTGAGCGAGTGGCGCAGCCGACTTTCTCGCTTTTTTTTTATTACGAGTGAAGAAGTTTGAGAGCGTGTGTGGTTGGGTTGTGGTTGGTTGTTGTGCCAATGTTTAGTTGTTTATGTTTTGTTCAATTTGTTTATTGAACAATGAAATAAAAAAAAACAAAAATTGTCATATTTACATTGATACAAAATATTTCAAAAAATAATACAAGATAAGGGGGGGGGGGGGGGGGGAATTGAGTTCTTGAGAATAAGCCGAGGGAGGTAGGAATGAAAAAGGTTGAGAACTACTGATGCACGCATACATCATCATCCAGGTAAGTGTATATCGTGTCCGTCCAACATAATAGACGAAGATGTTACCTGCTACCGTCAGATCGTCGGTAGTTTATTATTGATAGGTAGTTTATTATGCAGACCAATATATGTAACTCAGAAATGAATAAAGAGTGCTGTTCTGAGGAATTCGGGCAGTTAGTTCTGCAAACCCTAGTGTGACAAGGCAACCGTGCCGGTTTAGTGCAAGTGGAGCTTAAACAGTTCGAAACAGTTGAAACAAACGATACAAGTGCAGATTTTGTCTGATTGAAAAGTACAGCATTTGAAACGATTTTAATCGACATTTTTCAAAATAGTCTAAGCTTAAACCATTATGGCTGCTTCATCGTTAGGCACCCAATTGCTGCAGGCCATTCAGTTGCGGAATCATTCAGTTATTGAGAATCTGCTGATCGAAGGTGCCGATCCAAACTTTCAGATTGATGAACCTGATGGAGGAAAGTATTCGCTTCTACACATTGCGGTGGAATCGTCCAATGTGACGTCGGTGATCATTCTTCTAAAGTATGGTGCAAAATTTGTCAAACGTGTCAACGGCGGAGAAACACCACGGGAAATGGCCAGCATCGCAGGTCAGCTCTACGAGAGTACTGCTCTACAACGTCTTGCTATTTGTGGATTGTTTGATGAAAAACGTTACTTAATCCACCTTTAGGTGGTTGGTGCCTTCCTCACATTCATATTCAGGTTTTTAATGGTGCACACCCGAAATGTCAAAATCACGCAGTGGTAACAAAATTACAAAAAAAGTGCCATTCATCTTTTTTTAAAAACGTGGGTTTTATAGAAAACCTAGATGTATGGGTATCAAAGATCGGAAATTTTATGCCCTTTCCGATGCCACATATGTTGACTTGTGAATCGTGGACCGGTTCAGAAGCCGGCGGATTTTCCGACGACGTAATTCAGGGTTGGTACGAAATTCTTTCGATACAAAGACCCACAAAACGGTGTTATACCCACACCAGAATGTTTATTTATATGGTTTATTTGTATGGTAATATATTGACATTTAGTTAAATTGAAAGTTCGCAAAATTAAATTTAGATAAGTTTTATATAGAATTTCCAAGGTTATATAATTTTTTATACTAAGTAATTAGTTATCTTTATATTCAATCCAAATTATCTTTTAATCAGTCAAGGATGCCTATTTGGAGTTGGGAGACTGAATTTGTGGTAATTTGTCAACAAATAACATTATTTATGTTAATTTTTCGAAAGGTGTACAAACTTTTTTTGCACCTTTTTTGATTTCTGTAATAGTATTTGTTATATAACTTTTTATGGAAATCATTTTTCATGAGCTTTTTATAGCAAAATGTTCGGCATGAGTTTCTGAACAAAACGTAGTACCAGGTTTCTATCATACTTTAAATTGTTTACATCCAGAGTTTTTTTTTGAAAAGGTCCTATAAGCTATTGTCTTTCATATGTTTATAGGACCTAATCAAAAAAAAGTCGAGACATGTTTCATCACAAAATGTGCCCAAGGGGTGTAAATACTTTTTTTACATACTGTACGTGTAGGCGGGTCTAGGAATTTGAATTTAGAAGTTCGTTTTTCGAGTGATTTTATTGCATTTCAGCAGAAATTTTGATATGATGAAATGTGTATTTTTTTCAAAAAGGTCCAATAAACCAAATTGTAATTTTTTGCTTCTTTAAGTGTATTTAAAACCACCAGTGTTCAGCAACATACAAAAAAAAGGATTTTGAGAAAAATATTATGTAAAATTGTGTAAAGAGTATCAAAAGTCTAACCAGGATCACCGCGAATTTTGGCTCAAAATATGTTTAGAACGCTGGAAATTCACAGAACAGAAATAAACTCAATAAACTCAGTGTGCGAAAATTTCAACCGTTATTATTTGTTCTGTTCTACTAGTCAACACTAGGTGTCGCATGGTGTGAATTAACCGAATTGACCAAATTATACGCTCATTTTGTGCTCTTCATTTCACAGTGCAGCAAACGCCAGTCATGTTGAATGTTTTGACAATTAATTAAATTAATTTAATTATCGCGAAAAATATTATTGGTCTCGTTAGAAAGTTTTGAGAATTTTTTAACTTTCGGCGCAAGTATTTCAGCTTTTTAATGACTAAGGTAAGTGTGATGAACTTTTGTTAAAATATGTAATTATGTCAGAAGAGTGCTATCAACTATAGTGGATCAATTCTCAAATTAAATATAAATTTTGAATCCTTAATTCCGGCTAGGAAGAGCTGTACCGTCCACCTTCGAGCAGGAGCCGCATCGATACACCAACGGTGCTGTTCCGGGACGGGCAACCATTGGCCAGTATGGGTGTGGAGCGGGGTTGGATCGACGAAGCCGACCTGAATGCGGTAGTCGAGCCGGGTGGCAAGATCCAGATTATTTTCGGCACGCGGGTGTTCCGGTGGCGCGCATGGATGGAAGAAGGAGAACCAAGAGGATAGCACTCCGCTCATTGTGATCTCGATGGCGCAGATCATAATTCTTGAATCTCTGGACTGTCGAGCAATCAAACGCGGGTGATTAAATGTTGTCAATCTGCTCCCGCAGAAACACTCGCTTTATAAAAATAAAGTGGAAATAAATAGTTATTTCAGCATGAACATGGTGTTTTTAGTGCACCCAAAAATCCAATTAGAAAATTTACATTTAATTTTACGGCCCGTTCGAGTGAAAATGGGTAAAATCTTCAAAAATATCACTCAAAACACGCCCACCGGGAACATGACCAGCACACGGCCGCAACGACTTTTTGTTTACGCTGAGATCCTGCCTCAAAAAAGTGTGTAAATGAAACTGAAGTGCTTATAAATTTTGATAGGATTATCAGATCTTCAATGTGATATGCTCATTCAAATGGTCTTTCAATTATCCAGCTAACGATAGGTCGCATGATGGACCCGGACAACATTTTATTAAAAATATCCGAGATCCGGCCTCCCAAAAGTGAATAAATAACATTTAATTGCTAAGAACATTTCATAGGGTTATCAGATCTTTGATGTTTTAGGCTCATTTGAAAGGCTTTTCAATTATCTAACTAACGACGGGTCGCATGTTGGACTCGGACACCATTTTCATCGAATTATCTGCGATCCGGCCTCCCAAAAGTCTATAAAAAACACTTAAGTGACCATAACTTTTGAAAGGGTAGTCAGATCTTCAATGTTTTGGGCTCGTTGGAAAGGTCTTTTGATTACCCATCTAATGATGTGTCGTATGATAGATCCGGACAACGTTTTCATCAAAATATATGAGATCCGGCCTCTAAAATGTGTACAAATGATACTTAAGTGCTCATAACTTTTGATAGGGCTATCAGATCTTCAATGTTTTGGGCTTGTTGGAAAGGTCTTTTGATTACCTATCCAACGATGGGTAGCATGATAGATCCGGACAACTTTTTCATCAAAATATTTGAGATCCGGCCTCTGAAATGTGTACAAATGACACTTAAGTGCTCATAACTTTTGATAGGGTTATCAGATCTTCAATGTTTTGGGCTCATTAGAAAGGTCTTTCAAATACCTTTCTAAAAATGTATGATCAGACGGGTTTTCTTACAAAAACCACCCTTTTTACAATCTTTCAAACTTTAGCCAGAATTGTTTTTTTAGCATAACTTTTGAAATACTTAACAAAACTTCATAATAGTTAATATAGGTCTTGTGGGACCCTAAGACGGATCGAATGAGACCAGAACGGCCCAAATCGGTTCAGCCAGTCCGGAGATAATCGAGTGCATTTTTTTCGGTGCACGGACTTACAGACATACACACGCACAGACATTTGCTCAGAATTTGATTCTGAGTCGATAGGTATACGTGAAGGTAGGTCTACGAGGTCGAATTAAGAAGTTCATTTTTCGAGTGATTTTATAGCCTTTCCTCAGTAAGGTGAGGAAGGCAATGACACCAGAAGAGCTATCAAAACTTCCGGAAGATTTTAAAAACATTGTAGCAGGTATGGGAATAACAAGATTCCGTCGGGAATATCTAGCAGCACAAGCTATTTGGGAAGAGTTGAAGAAAAGTTCAATTTCAAAATTTAAATTGATGGTAAAACAAATTTTGAACAAAGATTTAATTAACAACGATAGAAAGCAAATTTGTAAATTTTTGCAGACTATTATTTTCTGTGATTCAGTTGATTTTGATAAATTTAAAAAAAAAGGATTTGTTCTATTTGATTTAATCACACCACAAAATTTTCAGGACAGACAAACTTGTTACGCATTACTATTAGGCTTTGTGGAACGATGCTTAAGTGAAGAATCCTGTAAAATTGTAAACTATATCAATTCATTGTCTGCAGATAAGAAATATTCATTGTTACAAACAGCTGCCATGATGGGGTACAAAAAGCTTGTGGATAAATCTACATCGACGTTAAAGCCAAGTTATCTTAAGTATGAAAAGGAAATAAGCTGTTCCCCTCTTTATTTGGCCATCACCCAACATCATTATGATATCGTGAAAATTCATTTAGTTTTTTTTTGGCACTACATGAACTGGTTTGATCTTTCTATGCGCCTGTTGGAAGAAAAACAATATCAAGCCATTCTAACACTTCTCAAAATGGAATTTTCAGAGCTCGGTAAACCAAACGACGAAGGAATATTCCCTTTATACCGAGCAATTGAACTTGGTGGAATCCCACAAAACGTTATCGAAGCTCTGATGGACGTTACTGACGTGGACTTATACAACAAAAATCAGTTTAAAACTCTGCACCGCGATTTCCCAAGTTGGGATCCGCCACTTTTGAATTATTTTTTCAAAAAGGGATTTTATTTTCCAATTGGAAAATATATGTTTGTAGATTTTGATGATCACAATTACTTTTCAAAGGTAAATGCATTGGTCTTTATTAAAAAGTTTCGAACATCTCAAGATTTAAAATATTCATTATCTGTAAATGTTTTCAATCCGATGTGGGTCAATCAAATGCAAATAATGTGTGAAAACGGTGTGGGATTTCATCACAATTCACTCAAACAAATTAAAATAATAAACTGTGTACTAAAAGCATTTACCCAAGTAGCAAGAGAAACATCGCTCTTTATTTTGTTGTTCAACAATTGCTGCATAAGTGTTTTTATTCGTTAATTATTGAACAAGTTTCAACAAATTTGGTCAATTGTTCACATTTTGACCAAAAAACCATTGTTCAACATGGCTGTGTAACACAAATGCCAAATCTAGCAACGGATTACGAACAGTTCATTTTGAAGTTTATTCTGACCTCAATGCAACATGCTTGTAGAACTCGAAAAGCAAAATGACATTTGCAGACATGATGTTTCATTTCAGTTTGCTAAACGTGATAACATAGTAGATTTGACCTTTGGCTTCGGCTGGGATTTCTCGTAAACTAGTTGTTTATGTGAAGTTCGCGTTCGTGTTCTAAACACCGAGCACGGACATGTTGACGAAACAAGCAAGGATAGTTCTAAAAATAGAAACAGCTTATGTTCGAAAGAAGTTTTGGCAAACTGTTAGTGAACTTGGTAAAACCTAGCTGACCGCAGACTTCTTATTGACGTTTAGGCCTGCTCATCCAACATAACCCCTCGTGGAAAAAAGCAGACGCGCGCCCGGACTTGACATTTGGAGTGATCTTGAGTTCGATACTTGCCCTGAGCATTCTTCATCAAAAAGGAAAACTGAAAATGCAGCACCGGGAACCAGCAGCAGTAGTAGAGTAGTAGTAGTAGCAAGCGATGTTAGCACTCAAACATAATTGAAAAAAAATCCCAAAGGCATAATTAAGAAATTGAATGATTTTTTATGGTTGATATTTTTTTATTATCCATCATTCATAAATGGCGTATCCCTGTCCAAACTAATAAATTACAAAAAACTGGTAGTTAAATATCGTAAAGCGACATTTTTCACAAATAAAGGATTAAATGAAGAAAAAATAACTTTTGAGCGAACACCTTGAACATATTTTATGAAAAGCCTATTAAACATTCTTGTCTGCCACGATATGTTCTTGAACGGTTATAAAAACGTTTGCCTAACTCCCTCCTGAATCTTAAAGGCAGAATGTTGCTAAACGGTTCTAACGACGTTATCCAACCCGGTTCAGAATCTTATAGTCAAGAGTTCTTATGACATGTTCAACAAACGTTCTCTATGCAAGTATGACGTGCGCTGGTAAAACTTAATTAAACCACGCACATTTCTAACGGGTTAAGAGATGTTCAACAACAGAAAAACGTGCGCTTTTTCCAGCGTTCAAGAGTTCTCAGGGACGTTGGGAAAACATAGTAAATGAGTTCAACAACATGTTCGGAAATCTTTTGGCGAACAAAGTGTGCTACTTGGGTATTTTAGCTAAACAAAATTATAACAACTCGCTAGATTTATTTTTAAAGGCAGTCGTCGCTGATCACAGGTGTTTTTATTTTAACTTTTATCCGCCAGTTGAAGGATTTGAAGACAGTACGACTTGTTCCATAAGATTTCTTGACAGGCTAGGTATAAAATTCGGCACTGAAATGAACTATGATGATGTAGCAACCCGCTTCCAAAATACCGATACCGATGAAACAACAGTACCATCATCAGGGGTGACATTGGGTCTGGGCGGTGAGATTGGGTCATACAACAATGCAGAAATTTGTATGACCCAATCTCACCCCCCAGACCCAATGTCACCCCCGATGACGGTAGGTATCAACGATTTTGTGACTGAAATGCTCGCTTGTGGAGCAACACAATTGCTGTTTCATTTTTTTATAGAAATGAATGAAAAAAACATACCAAATTACGAGAAGCTTTTGGAACTATCCAAGAAGGTATCCGAATTAGTACAATTCTATGAAAAATTGCACAAGCACTGGCTAGAGGTCATGGATGCCATCATAGATGGATCTGAACAAAATGTTCGCAAAGCATTGCTAGATATTGACGATCGGAATCTTCGCAAGGTTGTCCTCAACAGCGTAGACAATAAACTTGGCTCTCCGCTTCATCAGTCGGTTTTGAAGGGTGATATCAATGTGACAAAAATTCTGCTCGAACAGGGAGCACATCCCAATTTGCAGGCCGCGGTACAATTTAAAACAAATTATTATCTACAGTTATATTTATATGCAGAAGAAACAATGCCCATTCATTTAGCCGTAACGATGGGTCACTTGGAACTCGTTAAGTTACTAGTAAAAAACGAAACTAACATAAATGCCAAAACTGATGGTAAACAACTCATGCAAATTACAAAGTCCCGTGGTTTCATTGACATTGAACAATATTTAGTGAGCATGGGCGCTGAACGGTCCATCAGACAAGCCGAATCATCTCATTCAAAGCTATGGAAAAACATCAAACGCATATGGCGTAAAAATGACAGCTTTTGAAGTCAAAAGCTAGCGTTGTTGCTAACAGTGAATGATGCCACCCCCTAAAAATTCCAAATTATTCCTCAAGCTGTTTTGGCATCACTATCAGCTAGCATGGTCGCCCTCGCTGCGGTAGCAGAAATTGCTGCAAGTGTAGGGCAATCAACTCTTCAAATTTGACTAAAATGGTGATGATTTTTTTTGTTCGTCATCAGCACTCAGCAACTACAATTATCTCGCCTGAATATTCATGCCTCAAATACAACTGCTCTTCTCTCCTTATTGAAACTCTCAGCGCCGAACATAGCAGAACACGTTTTCACACACCCGCGATTGACATTTTCCTTTTCTCTCTCATTCCCGCTTACACGCTCATCCTACCGCAACAGCGTTTAACCACAAAACGAATTTCGCAAACGCAGTGGTCGGCCCCTAATCGCCATCTCGCGTTCACTCTTGCAGTTTTCGAAGAGATTGAGAGACTCAGCGGTGAGCGCGCATAGTCGAGGAAGGTGGCATTATATTATTTTATTCAATTTTTTTCAAAATTAGCCCAAATTTGGCCCGCTGATCGAAAACTCTGGTATTTTGAAGGTTGATTTTTTATATTTTTACTTCACTTCTTGTTGGGGCCAAATCCCCCAACTGGATTCTGCGGGTGGACTGTATTTTCGTTTCTGAGTGATAAAAACACTGGGGCTTGCTTTTTTACCTTTTACTTCTAAAAAACTCTTGAATTCCTGATTTTTATTATCACTACGCGACGTGTCTCGTTCGCGTCTCGAAACGGAGTGAAAACTCTGTTTCTCTCCCTCTCCGCTCGTTCGTTTGCGCGCGCTTCTACTTCGCGCCGTTTTCGTCGTTGCGTCGTTTCACGCTGTCACGTTGGCAACGCCGTCGCTCACAGCGACGCAGGGCTGGACTCACGCACACTGGGTGACAGTTGCGCAAATCTGGGCAGAACATACGGCGTCGTGCCGAACACTTCTCTTCTCTTTGAAAGGCAGCCCAAAATCTAGCAAAAGGTAGATTCTGTACCAAAGCAATGCTAAATAAAATATGACTGTCTATTGGATCTATAAGCCACCAGATTGAGCCCGGCAGTGGACAAAAATTTTCCCAGTTTGAACAACCTTATCTGGGTTCTTTATCTTACAATCTGTTTCTGGGAAAATGGAACACCCAATCATCGATCTGAGGATTCGTTTACGATAGTACACGAAAAAAAAAATATTTGAAAAATTGGAAGACATTTAGTTGTATCATTGCCGATGTTGGCGATAGAAAATTAGTAATCGTTTACCTTTTTAGTAGCGACGGCATTTGATAGGTTAAACTTTCAGTTTATAAATAATGTAACGCTAGGAGAACTTGTAGCAATGCTAAAACACCACCAAACCACCAACACCAAAAATAAGGCGACATTGTTGATTGTTCAAAATATTTCGAATAAAGAAAGTTCAGAAATAATTCAAAAACTGCGTATTAATCATAATCTGTATTGAAACTCCAGACCTACGGTTTCGGTACATCTAACGTCCACCTTGGTTGCGGCTTAATCGAGATCTACATCACCGGGACAACGCCAGTGTTCGACGTAAGTTTCCATTTATTATACAGTCCATACTCGATTATCCGAAGGCCTCGGAAAAATTTCACTTCGGATAATCGAATCACGAAAAAAAATTCGTTGTCTAATTTTGTATTGTAGAGCTTAAGATTTTTGTTCGTGATTCGATTATCCGAAGTCCAATACAAACCTCCGGATAATGGAAACTCCGGATAATCGAGTCTGGACTGTAGCTTCGTGAGTTCTCTTTTTTTATCCGTTTCTATCATCCCTTGTCCTTTCCTCGTCCACGAACACTCGCCAAAGATTCTGTTGCTGTCTCAAAAAACCACAATAAAAGAACGCGAGAGGGGATTTGGAAACCGAGCTCGCATTACGTACCGTGAATGTGCGAATGAGAAAGAAAAAGTGAATATCACACGGTGTAAACACGATCGGCAATTCTTTTTGCTGATAATTTCGCGACGGTGCAGTGAAAGTGAGAAGATGAGATTTCGGGCATGATAATTTTAGTCGTATATTTTGTATTTTTTTCTTAACAGAGCAATTCTCAACGAAATTGGTCTTTTTTTATTTTTATTTTTGTATTTTTTTAATCCGGCTGAAACTTTTTTCTTGCCTGCGGTATGCCCAAAGAAGCCATTTTGCATCATTAGTTTGTCCATATAATTTTCCATACAAATTTGGCATCTTTCCATACAAAAAAGATATATGAAAATTAAAAAATCTGTATCTTTTGAAGGATTTTTTTGTTCGATTTGGTGTCCTGGGCAAAGTTGTAGGTATGGATAAGGACTACACTGAAATTTTTTTTTTTTTAGTTGAATTTTAATTTTACTTCTTGTCACTTAAACATGATTTGCAAAAAAAAAAACACTATTTTTTTAATTTTCTGATATGTTTGAAGGGACATGACATCAAATGCCAACTTTTCATAAATTTCCAGAACGGTCAAAAAATCTTTGACCAATTTTTGAATCCATACTACTTTTTTCAAAATATAGCCATTTTTAGGTAACTTTTTTGAAAGTAGTCGCATTATTGATTTTTTAAAAATGAGTGTCCATGTTGATACGACCCTTATTTGCAGTGATATTGCCATGCAAAGGTTTAAAAACAGTAAAATTGATGTTTTCTAAGTCTCATCCAAACAACCCACCATTTTCTAATGTCGATATCGAAGCAACTAATGGTCCGATTTTCAATGTTTAGGTATGAAACATTCGTGAAATTTACCGATCTTTTCGAAAACAATATTTTCTTTTTTAATAAAGACTAACATTTCAAAAGGGCGTAGTATTGAATGTTTAGAACTATTTAATTTATACTAAATAATCTTAAGTATTCTCTGAGTAAAATGTCTTTTTTAATTAAACAAAATAATTGACAATGTATTTCTGAAAATAAAAACCCGATTAAATATCACCAGAGGTGAAATAGAGCCTTTCTTACAAAATGATGAAACTCCGAGAAATATATTGGTGCCATTAATTTTTCAAAAACATAATGATACCATCCAGTGAGAATTTTACCTAAAGCTTCGAATCTTTTTAGGCTAAACCTCAAATGCCATTTTCTTTTAATTTCAGAAGTACATTATTTGTCGCAAGACATTTAAATTTAATTAAGAAAAACATATTGGATTGACATTATTAGAAAAAAAATAAAGGGTACTCAGTCTATAATGTTAGTCTATGATTAACTTTAAAAAAATATGTATCGCTATTGCACTTTGTCGATCAATTATGAGAAGCCAGAAAGAACACTTTCACGCGCAGCGTAAAACGCGCAAGCGTAAAAGCGCTGGCGTTGAAGCTTCGACTTGACGACATGTCGAGCTTTTGAGCGAGAACGATCCGGGACTTCGAATTTGATGTTCAGTATATGATTTTGTATAAATCCAAAAATTTAATAGGAAAAAATAGGGTAAAAATAAGACGAAAAACGCTAAAATCGCTAAATCTCTGGAAATACATTTTGGAAAAGCTTCAAATTTTGGGCCCAAACAGTTTATGACGCATGTTTTCGAATGGCTTTTTGTTTGAAACTGAATTCTTTAAATTTGATAGTGTTATCTGTAAAATAGTCCAAAAAATATCTCTAAAAATGGCTTTGACCACATTTACTGGTCGAAAATTGTGAATCGAAAAATAAAATGTTCGTCTCTGACCCTACGGCTACAGATCTGATTTATAAAAATTGTGGGTTTTACGAGCGGTTTTCCAGTGATGGAAGACACAAATTTTTAAGAGCGGATACAGACATCGCTCATGTATTTCAGAAAAAGAGCTCTCAAAAATCAGACTTTGAGTTCCGGGTTTCGGGCCAAAATTCAATCGAAAGAGCGCATCTAAACCTTCAATTTAGTAATAGGATTTTTTCCTGGGACGAATCCTCGCCGTGCACGATTTTTTTGAGATTTCTGAAAAAAGCGTTTTTCCAAAAGCAAACCTTAAACCTTTCTTTTGTAAGAAAGGCAAAAAAGTGTATTCATAATAATTCCTATTTAAAATGTATAAAAAAAAATCAGTAATAATTTAGAATTTTTTTTAAATTTGTTTCCAACATTCTCCTAGCTTATGTAATACAAGAACTGTCCTTCAAGCAGTGTACAGTGAGTGGTCTGCTGTGAGCGGTGACCACTGCACTAGTCCCAGGACCCCAGCAGGTACCAGATGATGGTGGCGACGGTGATGCGACCAGTTGTTACCAGTTCGATGGCCATGCTCACCAGCCAAAGGCAAAAGTTGTCCAATTAAGAGCAAGATTCCCGCTCCACACACTTTTTGCAAGGTTTATGTTGTGAATTTTGTTTTTCAACTATTTAATTTTCAATTGCACTCTTAAAAAATATTCAGTTTGAAAAAAAAACTATTTATTTAATGACTTTTGGAGTACATACCATGTTATTTTTTAAGAATTTTGTTTGAAATTTAGCTATTTTAATTTTTATTTTGTTTTCAAAGTGTCCAAATCCTGGAATGTTTACATTGAAAGTAGTCTACAACTTCAGACCGGGCAGAAGAAACTACCACCGATCGTTGAGAAAGAATCCACAACGCCATTCAGCCGTGTCCATCGATGCTGTTACCCGCCGCCGACCACCGCGTTTTTTATGCTCAATTGCTGCGCGTGTTAGGAATCTGTCAGCTCGTTGTGTAATTACATATCGCCGCCGCCGACTCAGAAGTGAAGTTTATCCATACATCATAGTCGCAACCCCCTCCGCTTGGTGTTGAATAAAATATGCCATGCGAATTGGCCGCATCGGTGAAGAATTTTCGGACGATGTACCTATTTTCGACCCATTTGTACCTATTTTCGACCTAACGAAATTTTGTCAATTTCAATAGCAGAAACTTAAAGTAATCAAAATCAACTTAAATTTAGGTCGAAAATAGGTACCTCCCCCCCTCTATACGACCCTCGAAGAGCCCCGAGGATGACAGCCTTGACGATTGGTCGGTCGGTTGCAAGAAGAGCAATTGAGCAGTTTCTGATCGGGGGGCAATTTACTTTTTTTTCTTCTTCGCTCATTCTTTACACACACAGAAAAAAATATGTGAATTTACTCGACACGGAAAAAATGAATCACATGTAAACTCAGTTGATGTAAACTTGAGATTCGACGTAAACGGTTGAATCACACGTAAAATCATGTTTTTACGTATAATTTGTTGCAAATTTACATCAAATTGCATTTAAATTTAAATGTTTAATGACGTGCAAAAGTGTTACATCATAAATGATGTAACATTCGGAAATATTTTTTTGTGTGCAGTTGAAGTACTTTGTAAGACTTCTATGTGCTTACTGCTGGGACGATGTAAGGCGGTTCAGTTTACTACGGGTGTGATTAGCAAGCGATTATATCTCGATTGACTGCTAATCGGTTAATCTGGTAATTATGGCACGGTTCTGGCGCGTTGCACCGTATAATCCGCTGCAAATGGGATTAGGAGCGAGGCAGAGCGGGGAGACACAAATCGTTAATCATAGGAATTTAGCTGTTTGAGGGATGGAGACACGTTTTGTAAATCAGAACGACTGTCTCGAATTTGAGACTTTTTAAATTTAAGTTTGACGAAACTAATAAACCTTCTACTGTTATTCTGTGCTTCTGTTTTTTTATGTGTTTTTCCTTTTTTTCTGTTCTTCTATTCTTCTGCTCTCCTGCTCTTCTGCTCTTCTGCTCCACTGCCTTATGTTCTTCTGCTCTTCTGTTCTTCTGTTCTTCTGCTCTTCTGCTTTTCTGCTCTTCTGCTCGTCTGCTCTTCTGCTTTTCTGTTCTTCTGCTCCTCTGCTCTTCTGCTCTTCTGCTCTTCTACTCTGTTGCTCTTCTGCTCTTCTACACTTCTATTCTGTTGCTCTTCTGCTCTTCTCCTCTTCTGCTCTTCTGCTCTTCTGCTTTTCTGTTTTTCTGCTCTTCTGTCCAGTATTCAGAATTCCTGCAATTTTGACTTGATATTAAAGTTTCTCATATTTTCTAAAACAAGTCATATTAAATCTTCAAATCTTCCTGCCCAGTCCTGCACACTCATCAAATCCCTCCTTGCGCTCTCATCGAAAGCAATCGATCCAGATTTACAACCCAATTTAGTCTAATAGTCTGCTCCTTTCACGCTCTCTCTCTCACTCCTCAAGAAACAACTCCCACATTCCTTCCGAGACAAATCTCTAATCTGCTTTGGTCTAACTAACTAAACTACGCACGCACACACACACAACACGTGTAGTACTTCGTGCAACGGGTCTTATACACCACAGAGAGTCAGGGCAAAGACACAAGACTTGTGCACTTCATCAACCAACCAACCAGCTCAAACTCCAGCTCCTCTCCTGCTCCTGGAGTTAATGATTGGCCTGGCAGCATCGTCTTGGTGAGCTGCTTCCCCTTAAGGTGCATTAAGGTCTTCGAACGAGGACGGCCAGCAGCAGGATTTTACTAAATTCTTATCATTGATTTATTGTGTGGGGGGCGGGGTGGGGTCAAGCGGTCACTTTGCGATTTCGGGTTGAGCTGACTTGCCCGTTTGACCCCGGTGGTCCCTTCAGGAAGGAATCTCCTATACAGATACCGGCAGTGATATCATCTCAGCAGCTACTCAATCTTGGCTTGGGTTGAAGAAGGAGCTTGGGCCTGCTTTCAATGGGGTTAAGTCCTTCTAACCTCACAAGTCAAGAAGAGCAACCGGGAGGCTACACACGGCATCCATTTTTCATAAGCAAATCTTAAATCTCATAAGAACCACCACCATCAGGGGGATGTCGTTCGTCGTTGTTTGGCCTTTTCCTTGGAAGGAGGGGGGTTCAAAACTATGGTCTGAAGAATTTTGGGCGAGAAGTCGTCCAGAGAGGTAAGAAAAAAAACTTGTTTGGGTGGGACTCGAACCCAGGTCGTGTCGATTACCACTTTTGGACTTACGCCCTTACCATCAGGGCTACACTGACCAACGAGCGGAACAGCGGCAAAACGGCAGGACACCAGGATCGTTATGAAATCAATCATTTTAGGAGAATCGCTCGTAATTTGCCTTTAATTCGGTTGTTTTTCTTCGTTTAAAGTCGTCACGGTCCCAAGTACGCCACTGGCTCATCTTATTCGGCCATAAAAGCTGGCATCTTTTCTCCAATTTTGTCCCCCTCCCTCTCGGATTTCGAAGGGACTCCGAGTACCACGTGTGTCGATTCCTTAACTAATCAAATTGCGACAAAGACACAAGCCGAATAGCTGCTTCTTGCAGGCTGCAAGGATTTTCGGGACTGCTGCACGTTATCGAACTGTGCGCATCTTAATTTTTATTGGCTGCAAAGCTCTTCTGGATACTTCTTACAGACGATTGGAAGACTTTTCTGGACAGATGCATATGCGACAGATTTGCCCCTTTCCGGGCTGTGTTTTGTTAATTAAAATGCATAACATGCAACGGCTGGCACCGAGTCTGTGTGATTTTATTTGAAGTTTTATGGCAGATTGGAACTCTTACAACTGTGAAGAGATGGGACTTTCTCAGAACAAAATAAAAATTGAAAAAAAAAACTCTCAACATTGTTTTTAGGAATTTATTTATTTATTTTAAAATATTTTATTCTAATTAACCTAATTTTAATATGCTGACCCCGCCCAAAACTAAACATTCGCCTAGTTCCTTGTCATCTTATTTGCTAGAACAATCTGTTCTCAACCTTAAGATTTTCAATTAACCGAAAAAAAAACTCGTGCCGGAAATGTCTCACGAATGTGCTCGGCACGCGGTCGGGGGTGCGGTCTCAAATCGCAGATTTGGCGCCACTCTAAACCCTCAAATGGCCATTTTTTTTTTTTGTTAAAAATTGACAAAATTTGAAAATTAGTTTTTTAGACGAAGCTGTAGGGGCGCAGGTTTTTTGACGCTAATCCGCGGACTCGGGTTCAAGTCCGAACGCGAAAACTTTTTTTTCTGTTACTCTTGAGGGTTTTCCGAGATGTGTATAAAGGTGCCAACAAGCCAAAGGGCTCAAACCGGGCGTGCGGGTGCCCGCCTGGTTTTAATTTAATTAAGCTATTATTCTTCCGATGGCGTCCCAAAGGCACAAGGAATGAACGTGGACGACCTTGGCAGTTCGTGCCAGAGGGTCTCTCGCGCGATCGCAGGCTTGTAGGTAATTATGGTTTGCTCTTGTGGTTGGTTTTGTGCGCGGAGCGTAGATTTGAATGGAAATTAGATCACGGCAACAGCGTGGATTGTCTTGTCTTCTGGTCGATCGGAAATGAATTGGATCTTTCTGAAGTCTGCTTGTGATTACTGGTTGAGTTTGAGGAGCTAATTAGAATAGGTCAGTTGGTCAGTCGGTTTGACGAGAACATGATTTCCGTTGATTGGCAGAACAATGCACAATGATGAAGTTCTAGACTTTGGCAAGATATTCAGTCTCTGTTTTCTTTGCTTAGCACTGACTTTGTCGCCCTCTTTGTCGTCCGTTTTTGGGAAAACCATCACAAGGTATCGCGATTTTACAAAAAAAAAAGTTTTTAAAAAGTTGGTAATGTCGATCATGGCCGTTCATCGTCACCCGCGACAGACACGATCGACAAAACAAAGAGAAACGCAAAAAGAAACGTTTTCAAAACTTTTTTGACTCCTAATGGTTTTTAGCAAACCCCTCATGTTTACATATAAAAATTTGTGTAATTTTCTGCTCTACAACTATGTAAAACACTGTTGCACTCTAAAAAATAAGCCTGCAAAGTTAAAAAAACACGAAATTTTAAAAGGAATTTTTTTTTTTCTAAATACCTTATTTCGGATTTTTCCATACGCCATCAAATCGGGAGTCCAATTTTACATCTCATCACCTTTTCAGGCTTCAAATTATTGAAAAAACATGTATTTTTTCGCATTTTCAAAAATGGAAGGGGTCGTACCGCCCCTCCGTCACGAGGTATAAAAAAACGGACCTCGGATTCGTGATCGGGGTTGTCGCAAAAAGTTTGTCGCAAATCGAAGGGGGGTCGGAGCTGTGTGAGTTGGCGGAGAATGAGCCAATATTTTTTATGGTTTTCAGAGCCATACGTGACAGCTACGTAAGCTGATTGTTGATAAGCCAATTATGGGCCGCATCTTTTTTCTGTTTGACAATGACGCTAGCTTCTGACTTCAAAATTGCCATTGTTACACCATATTCGTTTAATGTTATACCATAGCTTTGAAAAACATGATTCTCCATGCGATTTCCTTGTTTCAAATACATATCTGTCGCTACCAGCGCCATTGCTCTCTGAATATTCATCGATGCCAGTAAAAAAACGAGACTGTCCAATATCTAAGGGTTCGTAATCAGGAGTTGTTATGGCCTTTGTGTTAGCTCCATTCTCCTCTAGTAATTTTGCGAGTTTCCAATGATCTGTCCTTACGGCTACATGAAATGGCTTTATAAACTGTTTACTCGAAATCATCATTGTTGAATAAAATTCATTAATTTGAAACCTGGCCTGAACATTGGGTTGTGCGCCATGCTCCAGCAGGATTTTTGCCACATTGATATCATTCTCCAGAACCGACAGATGAAGCGGAGAGCCAAGTTCATCGTCTACGCTGTTGAGGACAACCTTGCGAAGATTCTGATCGTCAATAGCTAGCAATGCGTTGCGAACATTTTGTTCAGATCCACCTTTGATGGCATCCATGACCTCTAGCCAGTGCATGTGCAATTTTTCCCATAATTGTACTAATTCGGATACCTTCTTGGAAAGTTTCGAAAGCTTCTCGTAATTTGGTATGTCTTTTTCGCTCAATATCAAAAACAAACGAAACAGCATTTTTGTTGCTCGGCAAGCGACCATTTCAGACACCAAATCGTTTAAAGCTTCTGTTGTTTGATTGGTTTGTTCTAAATTCAACCAGCTTATCGAATCGGTGTCTTCAGCTTTAGTTTGAAGGCGGTTTTCCAGAACATTTTTATCTATTGACGTGATGATGGAAATCGTTGGCGAACTACTACACAGAAAAAAAAATCATGGTAATATTACATCTGGGAAGGGGTACATCTTTTATGTCAGAAAAAAGGTGTAATTTTACCTCTGGAAATGGGTAATTTTACCACTTTTCTGGTGTAATGTCACTTTTTCAGTCTTAATTGAGGTAATATTACATCATAAAAGAGGTAATATTCAACCTTCCAAAATTAAAGCTTCCAAATTTACATTATTTTTTTCTGTGAATGCACACGTGAAATTTCGATCTACCGTCACGTATTTTTGAAATTGTATACCAACTTCTGTGATTTGCGATGACAGCCTTTAAAAATAAATCTGGCGAGTTGTTATAATTTTGTCTGACTGAAATAAGTGCTTTCAGTACACAGTTTATTATTTTAATTTGTTTGAGTGAATTGTGATGAAATCCAACACCATTTTCGCACATTATCTGCATTTGATTGACCCAAACAGGATCGAAAACATTTACAGATAATTTATTGGTCAAACCTTGAATTGTTTGACAGTTATTATTAAAGACCAAAGTATAGAACATTAGAATTTTATCGTTTTCATCAAAATCTACATACATTTCACTTCCTGTTGGAAAAAAGAACCCCTTTATGAGAAAGGATTTCAAAAGTGGCGGATCCCAACTTGGGAAATCATTGTGCATAGTTTTAAACTGATTTTTGTTGTATAAGTCCACGTCAGTAACGTCCATCAGAGCTTCGATAACGTTTTGTGGGATTCCACCAAGTTCAATTGCTCGGTAAAAAGGGAATATTCCTTCGTCGTTTGGTTTACCGAGCTCTGAAAATTCCATTTTGAGAAGTGTTAGAATGGCTTGATATTGTTTTTCTTCCAACAGGCGCATAGAAAGATCAAACCAGTTAATATGGTCGCGGAAATGATCTGAAAGAATTTTCACGATATCATAATGATGTTGGGTGATGGCCAAATAAAGAGGGGAACAGCTTATTTCCTTTTCATACTTAAGATAACTTGGCTTTAACGTCGATGTAGATTTATCCACAAGCTTTTTGTACCCCATCATGGCAGCTGTTTGTAACAATGAATATTTTTTGTCCGGTGACAAGGATTTGATATCATTTGCAATTTTACAGGATTCTCCAGTTAAGCTTCGTTCTACAAAGCCTAGTAGTAATGCGTAACAAGTTTGTCCGTCCTGAACATTTTGCGGAGTGATTAAATTTAAAAGAACAAATCCTTTTTCTTTAAATTCACAAAAATCAACTGAATCACTCAAAATAACAATTTGTAAAAATTTGCAAATTTGCTTTCGATCGTTCGCAATTAAATCTTTGTTCAACATATATTTTACCATCAATTTAAATTTTGAAATTGAACTTTTCTTCAACCCTTCCCAAATGGCTTGTGCTGCAAAATATTCAGCAAACGTAAGATGGGTAAATTGGGGCTTTCCATCGACAACTCGACTGACGAATCCTTTCTTTTCCTTACCTGCTTGAATGTTTTTAAAATCTTCCGGAAGTTTTGATAGCTCTTCTGCTGTAAGTAACATCTTCTGCGTATTTTTATCAAACAATGCACAAAGAGCAAGACGTTTGTGATCATTTTTAAACGACTCTATGAACTCAGTATCTGTTACAAATGGTGAAGAAGGATCAAGTTTGTTTTTTTCTCTTAAATAAATATCGTTAATTTTGATGTCAATAAAATTTTCATACAGCGAGCTCACACTCAGTTCGTTTTGAAGTTTATGGTGTATTATTAAATCGTTACCCGTGTTATGAAATTCTTCAAAGGTTATAAGCACATTCTTTGCAATTATTTCAATATGCAAAGGAACGTTCAAAAAACTTCGCATGTTTTCCGAATGAGGTGCACTTTCAGAGTATTGACCAATCAGTTCTTCCGTAAAACGTTCAAATCTAGATTGATGCCATTCCCCATCGATAAATTTCGGTCTCAGAAACTTTTCCAAAAAGTCGCAAATATTCTGTTCGGTAAACGGCAACAAAGTATGGGCAAATACTTTCAAATGATTTTCCAGCTGAAATTTCACGCTGTTGTCACGAGTCGTTACTATCATCTTTTGAATGTTACAGCGCTTCCAAGCTTTCAATAGTTTAGAAACAGATTTGTTGTAATTCGGTGCAATCTCGTCAAATCCGTCTACCAAGAGAATAAGTTTTCCTTGGTTGAAGAATCTTTCAAACAGTTTTCGTTCCAGCTGATTTAAATCGTCGCTTTTCATATCGATATTCTCATTTACAGAATCATTACAGGCCACTTGGCAAAGAAAGTCTTTTGCTATTTTTTCGCTGGCACTTATTTGCTCTATTTGTTTAAATTTTTCTGTAAAATCTTTTAAGTCGATCCGAACCATCCACGCTAAACTGTTAACTTTTGTTTCATTCATTAATTCCGTCAACAGGGTGGATTTGCCCATTCCTGGCATGGCCGCAAGAATGACCACTGTTTCCGAGAATGACTCACACGTCCACACAAGAATCTCTTCATCATCGTAGCTTAAAATTTCACGCACGTTGTCCAAATTTCTCGATGAGCACTGCCAAACAAAATCTCTTGAATTTTGTTTAAACCAGTGAACGTTTCGAAATGGAAACCGATTACAAATCTGATGATATTTGTCTATGGTTCTTGAAATTACTACCAAATCTTTATCGTTTGGAATATCTGTGTTGCCATCTTCTACTATAAAAAGTTTGTTTGAGTTTTGTAACCAGAACCACTTTGCTTTGTTGAACCGCTTGTAACTCCGTTCAATGTAGTATTGATTCTGTTTGATTGGCAAGGGACCGATCGTACAAGAGTTACCATTTAAAAAATGTTGTAATAGCGATTCAGTTATAACATTCCTTGATATGTGATCTATTTCTTCCACTTCCCCCATCAAATCAATAAGATGAATGTTTTGACCTCGAAATATGACTGTTTGTTTTTTCAAAATAAAATCCTGACTCTCTTTGGTGAGGTAATCTAAACTATTGCATTTATCATGAATCGTACATATTCCGGGTACTTTGTCACTCAACGGTTTTTCACTTACAAAACATATTCTTTTCTTGCATTGTTCAAGTTTTAATGCCAATTGCGCCACATTATCGCACTTTGAATTTGCAACAAGAAAAACTAAATATTTGAAATTTTCCAACTTTAAATACATTTCAAGAATCGTTGCGCAATCTATCACAAACTTATTGATATCGACAACGGCTAGGGATTGGCCAAATTTGCTCTCCAAATATTTACTTATTTTGGCGAAGGTCAACTTCGGAGTGTTGCTGTAAATGTTTACAATTTGTTTGTCTTCTAAACAAAGTGTCTTTATTGATTCGTGATGAAATTCTATGCCATATTGCTGCGATGATCTGTAGCAAATGGTTGTCAAATTGGCTAGCGTCGATTGATCAGCCATGGTTTTTCTAGCGTCTTGGAGCAGGTTGCACTTTTCCGTGAGGAATTTTACACGATCTTTTTCCATCCAATAGGCTTGCACTAGATCATGATATAGGAGGTACAGAATCTGCGGATTTGCGTCGTTTAATTTTCGTATTATTATGTTTCCTACCTCTTGCTCATTAGCCTGATTGTAGTAAACTTGAAACTTTTTCAGAAAATCCCGTGCCAACTCCACACACTCTGCCGTACCTTCACTTTTTAGAATATTTTGAATAATTTTAGAATCGGCATGTTTGCATAATTCGGTAACGGTTTTGTCGTCGTCAACCACTTGTAGTACGTTGCCTTGATAGTTAGTTTCTATTAAAGAATTATGAAAGTTCTTTGTGACAAATTGTTTAAGTAAATTTGTGTTGGGGTGTATTGAAGCTGTAGTGTATAGGACAAGTTTTCCGTTAATATCTTTGAAATTTCCTTGAAAGATTCCTTCGGCACCAGGTTGGCAGAATTTCTCGTATACTTTTAAATAATTATGAAAATTTGTATGGATACTAAACACTCCTCGTTCAACTTTTTTGTCCAGTATTTGTTCCAGCGTTATCTTATTCTTTTCCGGATTGTCTCGGTGCTTGGCCTGCACCAAAACGAATCTATCCTGCCGATCGCCACAACAGTACCGAATGACCAGATCGTCAAAGTGTCCAATCCCATCGACGTTCGATCCCAGCCAGAACTTACAGTTACATTCCTTCAGCCGGAGTAGAACCAAAGCCATTAGCTTGCTCTCGTAGAGCTGACCTGCGATACTGGCAGTTCCTGGTCGACGTTTGTAGCTGTAACCATCTTGATTCCGATCTGTTTCCTGTTCTTTTTTCATAGTTTTGACCTCAAAATACGCTATAAACTCTTTATACACTTCAGAACCCTCCACTCGTTTGGCCATGTCCCATGGTGTTTCTCCGTCATTGTCACGTTTTACAAATGTTGCATCATACTTTAGAAGAATGCTCACCGACTTCGCATCGGACAACGCCACCGCTATGTGTAGAAGCGAACATTTTCCTCCTTCAGGATCTTCAATTTGCAAGTTTGGATCGGCACCATCGTTCAGCAGTTGTTCTATTTCCAGATGATTTTGCTCCTTGACGGCCTGTTGAAGTTTGCCGTTTGGGTATTCGCTTTGATCCATATAGATTTGGGCAAGTTCTGAAAATATGTCATGATATAATAGTTCTTGTACTAGGTAGATAAGAATAGATTATGTTTATGTTCTTTACCTTATTTGAAAAAAAAGAACTATCACGGGCTGTAACTCTTCCAGATCAACAAGCACGCCTACAGGCCACATTTCAATGATTTGAAATTTGGCTGTTGAGGATGATCTCACTATTCGGCTGCTTGATTCGGGCATTATCGGTTCAATGTGATACGGTTATTATTCCGAAAACATGATAAGATATAGGGTAGAGTAGTCATCAATCATGTTTTTGTGTTGGGTCATTGCAGGTGCCAACTTGAAACTTCAATTAACAACGGTTATACTAAAAAGTATGTGCTATCTTGTCACACGTCGCTTTTGGACGTTCCGAGAAAAACGAATTCCCGTGCGACAAGATAGCAAAATGTAACAACATTTATGAAGAACATTGCAAGGGAACGTCCATATCCAAAGCCACTCTTATGGCAGCAGGGTATTCAGGAGACACCCCCAAATATGAGCCTGACTGATCGTTCCGCGTGTCTCATTGATGACTACTCTACCCTTATTAAGATTAGGTAAATAAAAATACTACTGGTTGCTACTGGTGTTATCGAATCAGTGTGACAGTGTATTCGTATATTTTTTTGCTAGTGATTGACTACACAGAAAAAAATATGTAAGTTTACATGCCATGTCAAGCTTGTTTCACATGTAAAATGACAATGAAATGTTATTTACAATTCAGATGTAAAAAAAATGAGATCTGGCAGATAAACATCATGTAAAACATGAAACTAATGTAACTAAAGTCTAATGTAATTTTTTGAAGCATGTTAATGTCACCATTTATTGCTGTTGAATGACAGCTAGCGGAGCTGCGTTGAGCGGAGTCGCTTTGTTAGATGAATTGTGGTAAAAGATTAGGATTTTCCAATAAATACAGCAATTTCCTAACGTTTAAAAGGTCGGGAAGACACGAGCAGCCTGCGTGCTTCAAAACTGCAGACCGCTCAACTGTTCAACAAGTACACAATCAGTAACTAATGCTAGTGCAAGGTTACAAGATTAACTAGGTGATTTGGTAAACACGAGTCGGTTCCAGATTAGCCAGTATGGGTTAGCGAACAACGGCATGACCGAAGATTGACGTATCTTTCACAGTCAATTAACCACAAAACTGTGATCAAGCAGAACCAAACAGCTGCAAAAAAAAAGTTTCAACGCGGGCTCGTCCGGGAATTGAACCCGGGACCTCTCGCACCCGAAGCGAGAATCATACCCCTAGACCAACGAGCCACTTGTAAAGCGGGGTGAAAATAGCGCTACCGCAGATGTTGGCCGGCTCCCAAGTCCGACGTAACTTGGTTCGTCGTCGTCGTCACCGACCACACACGACCTACTGACACACAGCAACCCAGCGACAAAACGAGAGAGAGGGAGAGGAAGAAGCGGCATCCGAACGAGACTGATAAACGGTTCCGCTTACCGACTCATGCGCACACGTGGGCTCTGTAAATAGCGTGCACTCTCTCTCTCTGCTCCTCTTTCGCGTGTGTGTTTGATCAAGCACTCGTCGGGAAGATGGGAAGAAGCCTCAGTTCAGGGGTGTGGCACGAGCGCTCGGTGTTTGAGACCTCGGGAAAAAGTGGGAAGTGATTTCGGGGAGCCCGCAGCGTAAAACGATGTAAACAAGGCACACGATTGTATGTGGTGCAGTGCGAGAAAGGATTCGGGTTATTTCTTTTGTTTTAACTTTTGTTTTTTTTTCGGGTGGGAAGTTCGTAACTTTTGTTCGGGTTGGAAGAAGGGGGGAAACAAACGAGCGAACGAACAAAAGGGTTAATTTTGTAACGTGGTGCGGAAGAGGAAGATGTAACGCAAGATGATTTTTTTATGTTTTTGAGATGTCCGAGATTGGCAAGTTGTCGTTTACCTTCGGCGCGGATGCTGAACTGTGTGAACGAGAAGGGGGTTGAGTAACGGTGAGCGAAACCGGTACAGCTTTTTTCAACTAATATAGACATCAGGCCCCATAGCTCAGTTGGTTAGAGCGTCGTGCTAATAACGCGAAGGTCGTGAGTTCGATCCTCTCTGGAGCCAAATCTTTTTTTATTAATGTGAACACTTTTGAATGCTATTTTTGATCATTTTTTCATCAATTCTTACAAAGAAAGTCAAATTTTAAGAAAAGGCTTGAAATAAGCACCTAGTAAAATCCCCGAAATGATAAAGGTTCAACAGAAATTATTGAAAAGCGAACCGAGAAATTTAGTAATACAGTACTGACTCGATTATCCGAAGGTTTGTTTGGGTCTTCAAATTGTCGAATCATGAACAAAACATTTTTTTACTTTTTATTCAAATTTGAATGGTTGATTGCATTTTAAATTACCAAACGAATTTACTCAATATTTCATCACCGCCATTTTGGCCGCCATTCTTCACGAATTCTAAATAAATTTAGAGTAGTTTAAAACCAGGGTGGCCACTTAAGTCTCATTTTCAAATTCCGGTCTTTTTTCGACTTTTCCCGAACCTCAAATAATACGCATTCCTGATCCAAATAACAATATAAAATATGGAAAAGAAAATATAAAAAATCGAGCCAAATTTTAAAAAAGAGGATTTTGACAGCTTGCTTTTTTTGCTTTGTAAGAAAAAACTTGGAAATGCTTATAATTTTGAAACCGCGAGGAAACTTGAACTATGAGCCCCTAAACAATAACTAAAAATTTGGAAAAGTTGTCAAACATAAAGTTATTGTTCTTCGGTTTAAACTGGAAAATGAAAAAGGAACTGCAAAAATTTAAAACAACTTGATGTTTTTTTTACAATTTTTTTTTGATTTTTCATTCAGGAAAAATCCAGTTTAATAAGAATTTATGCATTTTTTGTTTAGAAGACAAGCTTCTAAAACATTTTCAAAACAGCCTAAATAAAAATCGAAAATGAAAGTTAAATCAAATAATTTTGTGGAAAACATTTTGCAAAAAAAAGTTTTCAATAGAATTTTGGAAAAGTATGAAGTGTCCGAAAATAGGAAATTTATCATTAAACACATTTCAAAAGAATTTAAAATCAAAAAATTTGCGCATGTTTATTTTAAGTTACCGAAATATCTATTCATGAACAGATTCAGAATATTCAAAAAAATCCTTCAAATGACTTTAAAAAAATCTTCATTTTTAAAATTTCTTCAAGAATCTCCAAAAGAAGTCTGCATTTTACCTATTTAAGTTTCTTAAAAAAAAATCCAAAAAGTGAACTACATTTCCTTTCCTTCAAAAGAAGTCATTTGGCATCTTTAGTGTAAATTTACGAAGTTTAAATTTAACAAAATGGTCAGAAAATCCCTTCTTGAAATACTTTTAGATTTTTTTTTCGGAAAAAAAATCCGTATATATTTATCATTAAAAGTTAAATTATCAAATTACGTATTTTTTAAATAATTTTTTTATACGCTTTAGCGTACTAAAAATACATCTTCTGGGTTCAAAATCTGGTTCAGGAGATGTATTTTTTTGAAAAAAAAATCGTTTTTGGAAAATATCGAAAACCTGGATGAAAGATTATTAAAATCATTAATTAAAGCAAAATCGATTTTACAATCGAAATAGCAGTTTATGCAACAAGTTGCAAAAAGAGGATTTTTTCAGCACGAGTCGTACATTTATCCAACGAGGTTCACCGAATTGGATAAATTCGAAGAGTGCTGAAAACAATCAATTTTTGCAACGAGTTCCATGTAACATTTTTTGCAATTCCGAAAAACACTCATTGAGTGAAATTTTAAGTCAAATTTTCATGTATTTTGTGAATAGATCGTTTAAATAAAAAAAATATTGAAAAGTGTTACTTTTCGAAACAAGTGCTGAAAAGTTCAACTTTTCAGCACTTATTTCATTTTTCGCCCATTTATTTTGAAAAGTGTTGCCATTCGATTCTGTTACAGAAAAGTAGGCGATTTCGTCGTTCAAGAATGACAGGAAAAGTAAGTAGTTTCACGACGGAGTTATTCTTTTCGATTTCTCTCGTTTTTTTTTGCATTTTAATTTCATGAAAGAAAGGCATTTTTTTGAAAAGTTGAGAAAAATTTTAGATACAAGTGTCACCTAATTAGCCTGTAATTATCAACTTCAAAATCAAGCTTTACTTTTGAAAAGGTCCACAAATAGATAATTTTCCTAATTTCATAGTCTAGCTAGACAAAATCATAATGTTTTTGAAATATTTGTATTGAAGGGATCAGAAAATTTCACTTTGAGCTTTTTTTTTCAATGGTTTAGTTTAACAAAAAGGTTTTTTTTTAAGTAGAAATATACTGAAATTTCAGCACAATTCATAGCTCCATTTAAACTGTTAACTGAAGTTCAACGATAAATATACTGACTTTTTTTTTTCAATAATTCAAATATTTCAATAAATATCAACCGAAAACGACCCTCAGATTTTCGTGACTTAAAAAAACAGGACTTCAAAAATGCAAAAGCTTCTGTTTTGAGCTGTACAAACAGACAGGGTGATCATCAAAGGAGGTAATCCAACTCTGTGCGCCTGTTCCCTACTACTCAATTCTCGATTTCCACCGCAGAATATTCTATCAGCCCCACACTCTAACAAGGCCCCATAGCTCAGTTGGTTAGAGCGTCGTGCTAATAACGCGAAGGTCGTGAGTTCGATCCTCTCTGGAGCCAGATTTTTTTTATTGTACATGTTCAACTTGGTCAATTTTCTTTCGGTTAATTTTGTGTTTGTTATCAAAATTTAAAAAAATAACTCGATTTGCTTTGGTTTGGTCTACAAAATGATGGTGGGCAATAAATTACTTGGATCGTGCCAATGCAAACTTGTTTGCTGAACTGAAAAGTGTAGTGCGCGGTGGGTTTTTAAATCCTGATCAAACAACTACAGGCAAGATCTTTTCATGGCAGATAGCTGCTCCCGAGGCGGAACTCGACAAACAACAGCTGAGCGGTTCGAGTAGGGTGTTGGAATGCTTTTTTTTTGCTGTTGGATATGTTGGCTTAATTACCGTCAAATTTGGTTGGTTGGATTGTATTTTTTTTTAATAAATTTCTGAATTTGAAGAAGTTTTTTTTTTGTTTTTAAGACATTTGAACCCATCAAATTTAAATTCAATTTGGTTCTAGATTAGGTTGGATTCGATCCGATAAGGTAAAGCTGGATTAGTTAACAAAATATAAGATTTGATTGTATAAAATTATAACAGATTAATAGATTAATAGATTCAACAGGATCTGATTTGATTTGACAAAGCTAAATTAAATCAGATTAGTTTGAGCTAGATTTGACCAAGAACTAGAACTAGCTTTGATCAAATTAGATAAGAATTATTTTAATAAACTATTTTTTTTTTAAATTTTCCGTCAAACAACGGTAAACAGGGAAATAAAACCACCCAACTAAGTGTGGAATCGAAATCGAAAGTGAATGTCAATGCTGTCGCCAGACCACTGATCTTGAGGTGGCTGGCAGCTCCAGCGGGGCTGGGCTCTACATGCTTTTGATTTGTGGTGGCATTAGTACATGTTTTAAATGCAACCCAGTTCAGGCATTGCTGCAGCTTTTAAGGGTTTGGTTTCCTTGTGAGATAACCGACTTAACCCTCAACTGTGATTTTTTTTAATTTTTTTTTCAATTCTTGTTTTAATGTTTTTCGCTTTGATAAATGTCTAAATTATTTTTATTTGTAGATTCAAGATCTCATAAAGTTTGTTGAGGGTTAAAATTACGTCGGAACGAAGGATTATGTTCACCAGGTTTGTAACAGTAAGTGGAGTTGAACTTTTGTTTCCTTTCAAAAACTGTAACCGCAATTTGTTTGGCAGTTATGCCTTCTCCTGTCACCAGGGCAAGGAGATTTAAATGGCAATGCATTTTTTTTTCGAAAGTTTAACTAAAGTGAAACTGCAATTTACCGCTATCCCGAAATCAGCCATGATCTTTGGAAAAGATCGCTTGAAACCGTGCCCCCCACACTGGAGGCAAACAAGCAAGTCAAACCTGATTTCGCTGGCAACACTGACCGCGATCTCCATACGATCCTCCCGGGGGGCTGACCAATAACTAGTTTTCCAATTTAGCAGCTCCACGCGCGCGACCAGGAAAGTTGAATTTTCACTTTCAGTTTTCGGTTACCTCGCAAGACTTGCACGCCTGCAACAGAGTTGGAGCAGAACTTGAAGAACATCGTCGAGCTCACGTGTCGATGCAGCAACATAGGAGAGGTGTTAGGAAAATTATACAACAATTATATGCATTACATTTGAAGACATCGGAGCCCGGTTCTGCTGCAAGAAAACGGGTCGAAGAAGGGTCTTGATTTTTTACTTCATCATCATCATTTTTGCACTGGTTTTAGACATCGTGAAGCGAGCTGACAGGTCTTCACGAAACCGGCTCCTCCGAGCTATTTGGTATGGTGGTGCAGTTAGTTGGTTTAGTAGTGCACTCTGGTGCATGCATAACTTGCAAGAAGAAGGTACTACATAGAAGGTGTTCGAATGAATAGACCACCGATGGACGGTGCAGCACATTCCGATGCATCAGAGGTATGACCGCGGTCGAAAAAGATAAAATGCCTCTTGAATTGCGATGCGGTTCTGTTGTGCAATAAATTGGAAAAACAATATTGCCTAATTTCCATTTATTTCATAATAACATATGCCTAACAAAATTTAGATAACAAAACGGATACCAGCAATTTTTTAAAACTAATTATCATAGAAAACAAAATTGATTAACAAAAAGAGAACAGCAATTGTTCCTACAAAAAATGGAAAAAGTAACCACAAAAAAAAGTTTGGAAAAAGATTTGGTCCTATTTTTATTCAGTTATTTTAGAAATTGGACAAGTGTTAGGAAATTCTAAGAGCAGTTCTCTCAGATTTCGGTCATTCGATTTTTTTTATTTTTTTATCCGACTGAAACTTTTTTGGTGCCTTCGGTATGTCCAAAGAAGCCATTTTGCATCATTAGTTTGTCCATATAAATTCCTATACAAAATTGGCAGCTGTCCATACAAAAATGATGTATGAAAATTCTAAAATCTGTATCTTTTGAAGGAATTTTTTGATCGATTTGGTGTCTTGGGCAAAGTTGTAGGTATGGATATGGACTACACTGGAAAAAAATGATACACGGTAAAATAAACTTTGGTGATTTTTTTATTTAACTTTTTATCACTAAAACTTGATTTGCAAAAAACACTATTTTTATTATTTTTTTTTCAATTTTTGATATGTTTTAGAGGACATAAAATGCCAACTTTTCAGAAATTTCCAGGTTGCGCAAAAAATCTTTGAGCGAGTTTTGAATTTTTGAATCAATCCTGATTTTTTCAAAAAATCGAAAAATCGGTCGCAAAAATTTTTCAACTTCATTTCTCGATGTAAAATCAAATTTGCAATCAAAAAGTACTTTAGTGAAATTTTGATAAAGTGCACCGTTTTCAAGTTAAATCAATATTTAGGTGACTTTTATGAAAATAGTCGCAGTTATTATTTTTTTTAAAATTCGTGCACATGTTTGCGCCTCTCTCTCTCGTGCTCTCCTCTTCTTTTGATTTTTTCTTTATTAAAATTTCTCTCTCTTGTTTTTTTCTCTCTCACTCTCGGTATCTTCGTATTTGTCACTAGCTGTCGCTGTAAAGGAACCATCCATAAACCACGTAAAAATTCCTAACTGAGCAATTCTCTCCGATATCAACCGATTTTGACAATTTTTATTTTCCAAAAATCATTATTTTTTCAAAAGTTCATATTAACTCGGCGGCAAAATTTTGGACCATGCTTCTCTATGGCTCAAAAGTTGCGGATTTTGGTCCCCTAAAACATAAAAAAATCTCAAAAATAAAAAAAAAGATTTTGGGAAAATATTAATTGAAAAATCGGCAAGATTGAACAGTCCTTATCAATACCTACAAATTTGCCGAAGACATTAAATTGATCAGAAAATTCCTTCAACAGTTACAGATTTTCGAATATTTACGTACCATTTTTGTGTGGACAGCCGACGAAATTGTATGGGGATTTGTATGGGTGAACCAATGACACAAAATGGCTTCTTTGGTTATAGGCAAGGCCCCCCCAGAGTTTGAGCCAAATAAAAAAAATACAAATAAGATCCATTTCCAATCGGACCAAGAAAACAGTTGAAACAAGAACGATTTTTAAGGAGTGTTCAAATCAGAGTAAACGGAAGACATAAATAAAGAGAACTGCTCTCTTGCTTACTGTCTTGTTCTCCAGATTGGCAAAATCAAGAATATCTGAGATTTTAAGCCTGTTGTTAATATAAATATTTAATTTTAATTAGAAATATAAACCCAAGCAGAGTAAATGAGTAAAGTTTATTGCTTTTCGCTTGATTTTTCTCCCTCTTGGTAATTATTTAGAATTTCGATTTTTTTTTTTCGAGATTTCATTTTCCTATATCAAAAAACCTATTTATATTTCATTAGTTTTTTTTCTTGAGAGATTTTCTGATCGTCTTAGGCAAAGTTGCAGATGAGGACTTTTCAGACAAAGTAGGTAAACGGATTTTTATTGTTTAAATGTTTTTACTTAAAAATAAATATTCCCAGAATACGTATTTATTTGATTTTCAATTTTGTAAGTGTTTCCACGAACTAAAAGAGGCATGTTTTGCGCTTGAAATGAAATCATGATTTTTTTAAAAAGGCATGATTTTGGAAAAACATCAAATATTTGTTCATTATTAATTTTAAATTAACTTTCAGATGCAAAACCCAATTTGCAATTGAAAATTATTTTGTCTTTTTTTTAATAAGTTGAAGCCATTTTCAGGTTGTAAATTTCAGGTTCTCTACACAGAAAAAAATATGTGAATTTACCTGACACGGAAAAAATGAATCACATGTAAACTCAGCCAAACCGTTTGATTCGACGTAAACGGTTGAATCACACGTAAAATCGTGATTTTAAGTATAATTTGTTGCAAATTTACATCAAATTGCATTTAAATTTAAATATTTAATGACGTGCAAAAGTGTTACATCATAAATGATGTAACATTCGGAAATATTTTTGTGTGTGTAGAATTTTGCATGAAAACCATTTTTTTTTAAATTTTTTTTGTTGATATGTTTTAGCGGAAAATCAAGTTTTTCTTTTGAAAAGGTCTAAAAATTGAGAATTTTCCCAATTTTATAGTTTAGATAAAATGATAAAAAAAATCGTAAATTACTTTATCTTTTTATTCTGAGTAAAATAAAGAAAAAAAAAAATCAGGTTAAAAATTTAGAAGGATGTATCTTTTTTGCAATTCAAAAATCATTTAAGAAAATCCTTGCGAAAAACATTTCAACAATTCTATAGAATTACACGAAAAAAAAACAATTTAAATATTTTTTTTTCAAATTTGATATGTTTCGGTAAAAAATCAAGCTTTACTCTGGAAAGGTCTACAAATGGATATTTTTCCTTATTTATAGTTACTAATAGTTTAGGCAAAAATTATGAAAAAAAATCGTCAATTTCCTTTTCTTTTTTTTCAAAAAGGTAGTTTCAGGTTGAAAATTTAGAAGGAAGTTTTTTTTTAATTAAAAAATCATGCAGGAAAAGCCCTGCAAAAAATATTTGGGAAATTCTGTACAAAAAACAACTTAAGTATTTTTTAAAATTTTATATGTTTAAGTGAAAAATCAAGTTTTACTTTTATAAGGTCTACCAATTGATAATATTCCCTATTAAGAATAAAAAAAAATGAAATATTTTTTTCGGGAAATTTCACAAAAATCTAATTTTGAAACAATTTAAAATCGGACTAATAGTTTCCGAGAAATCGTAAGTTCAAAATTAAGACCAATTGGGTGACACTCAGAAAAAATCATTTTCATCGTTTAGAATTCTTTGTAAGGCTGTATTTCCGAAACTAATTATCTGATTTTCAAAGTTCCAGAGAGAAAATTGTAGGAAATATACCCAGCTTTTCAAAAACATTTTTTTTTCGAGAAGTATTTTTTAAAATGACAGAAAAAAAACAAAATAAATCGAAAATATATACCTTAACAGTGGCTATAAAACAGTACATTTTATCAAACAAAATCGTTAAGTAATTTTCGAATCTGCTTTAAAAAATATATTTTTAAAGTTTTTTTCCAGGTTTTCGATATTCTGAAAAAAAAACGATTTTTTTCAAAAAATCATAAAGCAGATTTTGCACCATCACGCTATGGCGCAGAAGATGTATTTTTAGTCCTCTAAAACATATAAAAAAAAATCTAAAATTAAAATAATACGTATTTTGTATTTGAAAATTTAACTTTTAGTGTTGAAAAGTTCAATTAAAAATCGATACTGTAACTATTTTATCCGAAAAGTCCTAAACATAATCTACAATTTTACCGAAGACACCAACTCGATCAGATAATCCCTTCTCAAGAAAAAAATATTTCATACACTTGCATAAACATTTTGTATGACCAGCCCCCAAAATTGTAGGGAGACTTGTATGGAAAAACTAATAATGCAAAATGACTTCTTTTGACATAGTATCGGTCAATTTAACCAATAAATTTCGAGGTTTCGTCAATTGAAAAAAGGGAAAATTAGGTGACAGAAAAAAAACTATGAAAATTCGATTTGCGAATATGAAGAAAACTACTCTGCTGCAAATGGCTTTTTAAACAAAAAAAATCCAAATTAAAAAAAATAAATGCATCGAAAATAAGAACCATTAAACTGTACACCACCTACGACCATCAAACAAGCCACCTTAATGAAACAAATATTGACCCTTCTTAAGTGCCTCACGGATGCTGTCGCAAGCCATAAAAAAGGGTCACTTTCAAAGTGCCCATCACCCAAAACCAAACCAAGCCGCACAAATCCACCCAACAATTTATAACGTCTCGTACAAATTTTACAAAGTGTTCACCTACATTGTATTGCCCGACTGCCTGCCTGCGCGTGCACACGTGGTCGTAATTCGTGTTATTTGAAGATCTCTCTCGTTGTAAAAAAAACGGCCGACCATCATCACCGTCGTCGCGTTCAAAACATTCCAACTCCAACTTCAACCCACTATAACGTGGTCGTCCCCTTAATGATGGGTGCCACTTTCCGCCACCGCTGAAGACAGGTGGCGCACACGTTACCAGTCGTCGTCGTCGTCGTGAGCATGTGGTCCAATTTGGCCATAAATGGCCACCACTTGCCACGACCTAACGGCCCCATCCGTCCGCAGTCCACTGACCAAGATTAATTACAGTAAAAAGGTGGTCAAAATTGAATTTGAGAGATTTTTTTTTCATGAATTTTAATCAAAATATAAAAAAAAATCTTGAAATTTTGACACCAAAAAAAAACGCCAAATTTCCCCTAATGTGCGCCGTGACCTACCGCAAAACACCCGCCTCTAACGCGTCGCGACGCGATCCAAATGTGATTATACCGTTACTGCTCACGCGCGATCAAGTGAGCGGCCGCTCACTCACTCACCGGTGAGAATCATGTAACACTCGCTTCTCACCCTGATGCACTTTTGTTCATCGTTTTGTTGTGCACTTTTGCTGTGAAGATTTTCGCGAGCACGTTTTGAAGAAAGAAAGAAAAACCGAGAGAATGTAAACAACGCGGAAAACGAACGCGCGTGTGAGAAACCAAAACAAACGTCAAAAGCGGGAGAGTGAGTGGCGATCGCGAGTGGTGAGAGAGATCGATGAACGAGCGCGAGCGCGAGCGCTTCGCGCTCAGCAAATAATCGATGAATGACGATCAGTTTCGTTGTTTTGAAACGTTTGAATGCGAGTTGAGTGTAAACAAATTTACATAACCTGGAGCTAACTGTATTAATGTTGGAGAACTCTCACTCGAAAGCTCACTTGAACGTAATAAAACTCAAATTCTAACATCACTTCAAACCAAAAAAAAATAATGAAGAGTAATTGAGAAGGGCACTTTCCCATATGGTAAATTTCTCCCCCGTCTCCCGAAAATGAGATAAAGACCCAGGAAAACAATAACAAACAAACCTCCTCTCCACCCCATACCTCTCTCCTTGTTTCTTCCAAAGTATCAATTTTTCAATTTTGTAATCTGCCAGTTCCCGTAATAATGACCAATGCATGGATGATGAGTGAGGGAGGGAGCGTTCCTGCTCTTCACTTTCAGGCTTGTTTACCATCATTATCGTGTATTTTTGCCAGGTAGAAAAGTACACATACACATCGCACAACTTTCCCGCGCCGCGCTGGGTTTGGTGGCGGAACCCTTTGAATGCCAGAAGAAAAAAAAATCTGCTTCAAATTTATTATTTCGCCTTTTTGAAATGGGGTAATTCTCTACCAACTCACACGAAATCGGGAAAAGTTGCCCCGACCCCTCTTCGATTTGCGTGAAACTTTGTCCTAAGGGGTAACTTTTGTCCCTAATCACGAATCCGAGGTCCGTTTTTTGCTTTCTCGTCACGGAGGGGCGGTACGACCCCTTCCATTTTTGAACATGCGAAAAAAGAGGTGTTTTTCAATAATTTGCAGCCTGAAACGGTGATGAGATAGAAATTTGGTGTCAAAGGGACTTTTATGTAAAATTAGACGCCCGATTTGATGGCGTACTCAGAATTCCGAAAAAAACGTATTTTTCATCGAAAAAAACACTAAAAAAGTTTTAAAAATTCTCCCATCTTCCGTTACTCGACTGTAAAAAATATTGGAACATGTCATTTTATAGGAAATTCAATGTACTTTTCGAATCTACATTGACCCAGAAGGGTCATTTTTTCATTTAGAACAAAAAATTTTATTTTAAAATTTCGTGTTTTTTCTAACTTTGCAGGGTTATTTTTTAGAGTGTAACAATGTTGTACAAAGTTGTAGAGCAGACAAATACAAAAATTTTGATATATAGACATAAGGGGTTTACTAATAAACATCACGAGTTATCGCGATTTTACGAAAAAAAGTTTTGAAAAAGTTACTTTTTGCGTTTCTCTTTGTTTCGTCGTCCGTGTCTGTCGCGGGTGACCATGAACGGCTATGATCGATGACGACCAACTTTTTCAAAACTTTTTTTTCGTAAAATCGCGATAACTCGTGATGGTTACTAACAAATCCCTTATGTTTATATATCATTTTTTTTTGTAATTGTCTGTTCTACAACTTTGTATAACATTGTTACACTCTAAAAAATAACCCTGCAAAGTTAGAAAAAACACGAAATTATAAAATGAAAAATTTTGTTCTAAATGAAAAAATGACCCTTCTGGGTCAATGTAGATTCGAAAAGTACATTAAATTTCCCTTAAAATGACATGTTCCAAAAATTTTTACAGTCGAGTAACGGAAAATGGGAGAATTTTTAAAACTTTTTTAGTGTTTTTTTCGATGAAAAATACATTTTTTCGGAATTCTGAGTACGCCATCAAATCGGGCGTCTAATTTTACATAAAAGTCCCTTTGACACCAAATTTCTATCTCATCACCGTTTCAGGCTGCAAATTATTGAAAAACACCTCTTTTTCCGCATGTTCAAAAATGGAAGGGGTCGTACCGCCCCTCCGTCACGAGATATCAAAAAACGGACCACAGATTCGTGATCAGGGACAAAAGTCCCCTTAAGACAAAGTTTCACGCAAATCGAAGAGGGGTCGTGGCAACTGCTGTGTGAGTTGGCGGAGAATTACCCAATGTTAATCATGATTTTGAAATTCTGAGGATATTTTTTAATTCCGCAAAGGTTTAGTTATTTGACAGTGAAATTCGGATCAAAAGTTTCCAAGCTATTGTCAAATTAAAAATGAGGGCTATTTTTTTGACAATTTTATTTAAAAAAATGGCCACAATTTAAAAAATGAATTTTAGTTCACTAAGTCTACTAAAACATAACATTAAAAAAAAACTGAAGGAACAGAAGTTTGTCAAAAACAAGTTTTTGTGACAAAAAGTTTGATAAAAAAAACAAAAATATTTTTTTCCCGTGTAGTCATTTTTTTCTGAACAGTCCTGAACATAACCTACAACTTTGCCGAAGATACCAAATCCCGAGATGAGGATTTTTTGAACTTTTTCATAGCAAATGGAAACTTGTATCGAGAAACCAATGATGCAAAATAGATTATTTAGACAAAACAAATTAATGGACAAAATTTTATCCGAATGAAAAAAGAAAAACACGAAATTAAATTTTTTTTATTTTATTTTTTATTTTATAAAGCTAGAAAATTGCTCTGCGTAAGCATCACTTAATAATGTTAATGACGAATGTATGACTCGAATGGACAAAAGGTCGAATGCCAAAAGGTCGAATGGACAAATGGGCGAATGGATAAATGATCAAATGGACAAATGAACAAATGGACAAAAGGTCGAATGTGGACAAAAAGTCGAATGGACAAAAGGTCGAAAGGGCAAAAGGTCGAATTTGAAAAAAAAAACAAAAAAAAACTTTTGATGTGAGCCTAAAAATATTCCGACCAATATTTTTTTTATAAGAATATAAAAACATTCATAAATATTTTAAGATATATTTTTTTGAAACAACCGCTCATATTTTAAAGAATGGAAAAAACACAAAAACATTACGAAAGTCAAGAGTAGGTTTAAAAAAAACTTAAAACAAATTTTAGAAGTCGAACTTTTTTTTTAAAGAACTGCTCATGTTTGAAAGAATGGAAAAACTCACAAAAATATTATGATAATCAAGAATAGTTTTTTTTAAATAAAAATTAATTTCCAAAATAATTCAGAAGTTGAACTTTTTTTCAAAGCACTGCTCATTCAACTCATGTTTGAAAGAATGGAAAAACTCACAAAATTATTACGACAAACAAGAAGGAAGGAACCGCTCATATTTTAAAGAATGGGAAAAATCACAAAAACATTACGACAGTCAAAATTAAGTTCAAAAATAAAATTAAACATAAAAAATATTTAAGAAGTCGAACTTTCTATTAAAGAACTTCTCATGTTTGAAAGAATGGAAAAACTCATAAAAAATATTCTGACAAAAATATTTTTTTCAGGATTTTTTAGAAGTTTTTTTTATTATTATTTGTCATTTTTTTCACATTCGACCTCATGTCTTCCGACCTTTTGTCGCACATCCGTGAATGACGCCCCCTCTTTCCCCTCTTTAGAATTGGCCTGAAAAAGCAGGGGTTTAAAATAAACTTATTTTTTTTCTAATTTAAAGGAAATTTTTCTAAAATTCCTTTGTCAAATAACGCAAAAAGTTTTTTTTCTAGATTTTTTTTATTCTCATAGCTTAAATATTTTCAAAACACAAAATACTGGTAAAAAATGGATTAAAAAACAAAACTTTTTTATTGAAATGTTGAATCCATGGCTTAAAATTACAATTTTATAAATTGTCATGTTGAGTTTGAAAAAAAAAAGAAAATCTATTTATAATGAACTAGTTACTGTAAAATAGTTTTAAATTTATTTAACACACGGTTTTTCATTCTGTTTTTTTTTAAATCAAAAATAAGATTTTTAAAAATAATTTTGATTTCAGTTGATAAAAAAACTATAAACAGTTATGGGAACTTATTTTTGAAGGTAACCGTATAACAAAGTTTTTCCACTTTGCAATTTTTTATCAATATTAAAATAGGCTATGATTATTCGATTATTCTTGATGATCTGGCAACCCTGGTCTACTAGACAACTACTTTAATGAGCTATTACACTACCGCAAACAAACAAACAAACTCGCACTTTTTCGTGATGGTAAGTTTGCCAAACTTGCAAACAAGGCAAAATGTATGCAGGCTGAAGTTTCTACAAACAAATCCAGGCAAACTGTCAAAAAGTGCAAGATAGTTTGTTCGTTTGCCGTAGTGTAATAGCTCCTTTAGGTGACGTTAAACAAGCTTGTCGAGTTCGAAAATGTTTATATTGTATGAAATTTCTTTTGCAAGATTTTTTTAATTTTTGATAAGAAATCAAATTTGTTTAACTGGCCACCCTGCCATGGGTTATCACTAATTAAGTGAATTTAATTTTTTCAATTATACAGACATTCTGTCATTTTCGAAAACAAATCATTAAAACAATAGAGATGTAAGCAGTTTCGAATATTTTAAGGGCCCGAAGTGGATTTTAGAAATTATTATGGCAATGCTGCCAGTAAATCAAGTTTCATCAAGATATCCAAGTTATCCTATTTAAAAATGTTTTTTTTTTAATAGTAAATTAATACAAAGGTAAATTGCATAAATGAGAAAAAAATAATGTTTAAATTTATTAATAGAAAACTTCAAAATTGAAAAAAATATGGCCTTTGAAAATTTTATTTGAATAATGTGTCCCTCCCCCCTCCCTCCTTTCAAAACATCCTCAAAAATTAAATTTTATTTGAAAAAACTTAAAAAATTGGTAATTTCTTGAAAATGCATTGAACAAATTTTATTTTTATATTTTTAATCATATATTCTTTAAAATATGGCAAATTTTCAGCAGTAGCCTAACTATTTTAATTTGTATTGTATAAAGCATTTTGTGATACTTTTTGCTTAATTTTATTTAAAATAGGCTTGAAAATTGAAATTTAGTTTTATTTAATATTCCTCTCCCTCTCTCTCAGAAGGACAAAAGTTTTAAACAAAATTGAAATTGATTGAAAATTTAAAATTGCAATATTGATAAATTGATAATAATAAGAAAAAAGATTGTTAAATTTATATATTGAAAAATGTTTATACTGTAAAATTGATAAAATAATAAATTAATAAAAATTAAAATTAAATATTGATAAATTGATAAATTGATAAATTGATAAATTGATAAATTGATAAATTGATAAATTGATGAATTGATAAATTGATAAATTGATAAATTGATAAATTGATAAATTGATAAATTGATAAATTGATAAATTGATAAATTGATAAATTGATAAATTCATAAATTGATAAATTGATAAATTGATAAATTGATAAATTGATAAATTGATAAATTCATAAATTGATAAATTGATAAATTCATAAATTGATAAATTGATAAATTCATAAATTGATAAATTGATAAATTGATAAATTGATAAATTGATAAATTGACAAATTGATAAATTGATAAATTGATAAATTGATAAATTGATAAATTGATAAATTGATAAATTGATAAATAAATAAATTAATAAAAAACAAATCTGGCACTCAAAGGGTCTACATCGAGAAGAATCACTGTACACACTCCATTTCACCTGACTGAACCCTTCTTAGCCGATGCAAGTCGATTACGGCAGTTCGACAGTCCCCCGTCCCAATCCCAACCACATTTCTCCAACATCCGCAAAGCACTCTCACTGCTTGTTCAAGCAAAAGCCCCCAATGAAAGGTTCGCGTGTCTCGTTCGATCGGTTCCGTTGAGATCATGCAAGTTGATGTTCCGGACTACCTCCGCCGCCACTCCACACCCTGATCCAGCGAAGATCTTCACCACAGAGAGAAACGGCGATCTTCCAGAAGCGCCGCGATCGCGGTAGCAGCGCCCCTTCAACAGCTGCTTCGCTACTCCAACTCGATCTTGATCTACTGAAACTCCGCGCGAGAGCGCGGGTACCGTTACGACCAGGTGTTCCAAGCTCTGAGTTCCCGAGCTCTCTTTTTTGTTTCTTTTGAGAGATCGCGCGGTCCAGCGATCGTGGGGTCGAGCCTCCAAGAGACCACACCGGGCTCCAACTTGGAGATTCGCGGGTCCGGCAGTAAGTCACCGACGGTGGCCAGGACAGGTTGCGAAGCGCGCGCGTTTGATCGCCACGAGGGTTCTACGCGAACTGGGGGTTCTGAAAATCTTTTTTTTTTTGTTGAGGAGTTGCGCAAAGTTACGTGTGTGCGCTCGCGCGGTAGAATCTTCAGCAGCCTGTGTTCAAGGCCTGCTGCGTCGTCGGTTCTGCAAAGTTTTTTTTTATTGACGTTTCTATTGTGGTTCCGCGCCGTGTGCCAAGTGCGTGCGAAATTGTGTTGCAGTTCGTCCGAGTGTCGAGAATTGAGTTTTGTGGGGGATGTGCAATGACCGCAAGTTCCGCGGTCTAGGTTGCTGAAATTGGGGTCTCTGCTGCAGAGATTCTGCTCCTTAGTGCTGGCAGGTGTTGTGTGTTACCTCAGCGTTGGTGGAGTTCAAGAAGAGTTCAACGCGCTATTGTTTTCAAGGTTCTAATTGAAAACGTGGAAATTGAGTGAATTTTCCGAAAATCTGTGAAAACCAACAACTTCAAAAAAGGAAAACTTGAAGATCGGACCACCGGACAGCTGCCCAAGATGATGACTTCGACTGCGTCTGCTGTGGTGATCATAGGTGAGGAAAAATTGCGCAAAATTGGTCATTATTTCACTTACTCATGTGAAAATGGAGAAGAAGAAGACGAAGATTTAGTAGAGGCCAAGTGCAACTGCCCACTCTGGTAAAAGGTTAATTATGGGACTGTGAAGTCGCGGAGGGGTAACTTCGATAACGGACGTCGTCGTCGGGAGAAAGGAAGATCGATGCATGTGACGACCTTAAGAGTTTCAGCGTAATTGTGGGTTGTGCTCTTCTCTTAAGTGGAGGAGCGATTTTCAGTGACAAAAAAGGCGAAAATGTGGTCTTAACGGCGGTGGTCGATTTGCGGGGCAATTTTGAGTAATTTTTAGAGCATGTAATTAAAGGGTTAAAAAGCATGTAATTTCACTTAGGTTTCATGTAAAGGTTATTTTGTGACATTTAAGAAAATCAGATTACTGTAATGTGGCTCATTTTTGTGTTATTAAATGTTTTTTGTTACTTTCTTTTGGTTGATAAAGCTAACCAACAACAAAAAAGTTGAATTTTGATAGGTTGAAAATTTGGTTGGTTGAATACTACCTCTTCATTGAGTAATTTGACCTAAAAAATGTGTAAAAATGTGAACCTGATGAAAATTTATCAGAAACTGATAAAAAATCACCAGTTCCTGATGAAATATTAAACATTTTTTTGACAAAAAATCGGTAACAATTCCCTGATAAATATAACCATCATTTTTTTCTGTCTACAGTAACTTTTTTCAAAAGGGCGTAACTTGTTTTTTTTTTTGTAATAAATTCTGCCTGGTCCATCGAAGGTTACACTGAATTGTAAATTTTCAGCTTGTATTTATACATTTTAATAGATTTGTTTACCGTGATAGAGAATTTTATCACAAAATTAGACAATTTAATATTTTGTATTTTTATGTTTTTATTCGTTATAAAAAAAATACAAATTTATGGAAAGTACACTCAACCCCCGGTGGTTGGTCACTTTTTCGTTTGACCCTTTTTTAGTTTGTACCCCGTTGGTTGGTCAAAGTCAAACTAAAAAGTGACGAACTGTCACTTTTTACACGGCGCTCACGCACACTATCAAAACAAACGTTTAGTAGTGTGTGTGAACGCCGTGTAAAAGGGGTGTCAAACTAAAACGTGACCCCGTTCGTTTGACAACAGTTGGTGTCAAACCATCGGGGTTTGAGTGTATATAAAATTGCTTGAAAAAAATGTTTTTAACTTTTTTCAAAAAAAGCCGATTTGTGACCAAAATAAAAGCCTAAAAATAAAAAAAAAAAAACAAAATAAAACTACTATTTGTTTCTGATTTTTTTCTTCATTGTGATGAGGACTTGATTTAAAATATGACTAAATTATGTGTCACTAAAAACATATTGTTTGTCTTCTATATCAAAACAAAGTTAACAAACAAGCTAACAAAAAGTTTAAATTTTAAAGTGAAATTTTACCCCTTAAATCTGAAGAGCCCAACCTGTTGACCTTGTGTTTGATAAAAGTTAAAACAAATTACCAAAACGATTAAATTGAATTGCAAAAATATTCATATATCTTAATTTGAAAATTGAAAGCAGAAAAAATTCTAGATTTGATTTCTTTCAATTTTGAACTGTATAAAATTTCGATAAAATTGTTTCTGTCGATTGCAATGAAATACTCAGTACCTAACCATTTGCTTTAAAACAATCAATGGTCTTTCTCTTTGTAAATATTTTATTACCTTTTCTAATGTGGTAATTCGTACTTTATTTTATATTTGAAAAAAAAAATTATAACTTTTATTAAAGCCAAATTTTATCCCCAAAAAGTTGTTCTGAAAAAATACATATTTTTGTGCGCGTTCATTCTTTTAAAAAAAATTTAAATCGTTATTTCGAAAAACGTAAGACTTAAATTTTGCAGTAAAAAATACGAGAAATATTAATTTTTGCTGCAAATTTGTAGACAACAATCCAAGTTTTTGTTTTCAAAATATATATTTAACAGTTTTCATAGCAGATTTTTTCTTGTATGATTTACTTTCACAAATATAATTGAATTAAATTTAAAATTTAGATTCAAATTCAAAAAAAAAAAAAAACGATACGCAGAAAAAAATATCATGGTAATATTACATCTGGGAAGGGGTACATCTTTTATATCAAAAAAAGGTGTAATTTTACCTCTGGAAATGTGTAATTTTACCACTTTTCTGGTGTAATGCCACTTTTTCAGTCTAAATTGAGGTAAAATTACATCATAAAAGAGGTAATATTCAACCTTCCAAAATTACAGCTTCCAAATTTACACAATTTTTTACTGTGTAGATGGATTTGAAACAAAAAATATTTATGCATAAAAAGACCAAAGCTAAATCAAAAAAATACATTGAATACATTGAATAAGCAAAATTTTACTGCTAAATATACTGATAACAACTGTGTTATAAAATGTAGGAATTCTACCCATGATTGATTTATTTTTATTTTTTAACACTCAATTCATTAATTAAATTTCTCATGAAGAGCCTTGAACTGAAATAAAGACTGATGTAATTTAACTTAAAATAACGTTGATTTTTGCCTTTGTAGGTCAAATAGAACGTTTTTAAGACTTCAAAAATTTGAAATTTTGGGACTTCACAACGAAAATTCACGCGAAATAAACACAGCGAAAAATTGTGTGTAAATTTGGAAGGTTTAAAATTATCTCTTTTATTATGTAATATTACCACAATTTAGACTGGAAAAAGTGGCATTACAACGAAAAAGTCTTCATTTTACACATTGTTTGAGGTAAAATTACACATTTTTTTCTGACATTAAAGATGTACTCAATCCCAGATGCAATATTACCATGTTTTTTTACTGTGTAGAAAAAAAAACAATATTTTCATTAATTTATTGATATTTTGATTAGTTTTAACACTAGCACTAACTGCCACAATGCATTTAGTGCAAAAAAAAAAATTAGGCTATAAATTTTTTTTTAGTTTTTGTTCACAGTTAAATTTTTCACTAGCCTTTTTTGTCACCTCACCAATAAAAAAACAAATTAAATGAAGTTTCCGTGAAAAAATGTTTTTCTTGGCGACAGCTTTATAAAAAAATGTCTCAAAAATTATCTAACTATTTTTTGTTGCGAGTTGACATTGTGATGAGCATTTAATTTTAAATTACAACTTTTAAAATACGACTTAATTCCATTACACTCAAAATTATGTAATTTCACCTAAAACAATGATGTAATTTTGCAAGAAAAACATAAAAAATAGACGAAAATTACACAACACTCATGAGATTTTACTCACTTTCTGATGTGAAATTACTTTTTTCTGATAAAATGTCTGAAAGATGTTGTGTCCGAGATAAAAATGTAATTTCACATCAGAAACTTGTAAATTTATTTATCCTTTTCTATGATTTTTTAACATTTTTGTTTGTAAGACTTGAAAAATTAGGTTAATTTTCACTTTTAAATTGGCAGTTTTCTAAATGGTACATAAACATAAAATCGATGGCCAAATTGCCGAAGAACTGCTCCATAGAATAACAATATTTCCAAATCTTTTATTATGAGATGTGAGGAGATAGATAGAAAAAAAAAATAACAACGTAGAAAATTGCGACTTTATCGTTTCGTTTTAGCAAATTGATGTTTTGTTATAAAATTCATATAAAAAAGTTCAAAAATCAAAAGCTATGAAGAAAATTGAATTAATAGTTTCAGGAGCACTTTAAATGTAAGATTTCTCTTATATTGAAAAAAAAAAAATGTCGCAAACATGTCAAATATTTTAACTTTGCGTGAGACACAGCACTATTTGAATTGTTTGTTGCATCGTTAAAAATCTAACTTACATTTGTGGGAATTTAGGGCCAGCCATACTGGCCAGCCCTTGATGAGGGTGGTGATATTGAATGATGTGAACTCCGTCGATGCTCAGAACTAACTGCTTTTATTTTACTAAAACTATTCCAAGCGCGTTGGTTCTTTACCTGCTTCGAACCCACGCACTGTTTATTGCTAAGACAAGACGAAAGAGGACGAGAGTAATAAAAACGAGACTCAAATAAGGACCTCATCGTTCCTTTTTCGTCTCTCTTTCACCTCTTCTCAATGTGATCTTAGCATGTGGCCGTGATTGCCACATCACTCACCCCTATACTAAAAAAAAAGTTGTTAAACTTTTTTTTACTAATTCCCTATTATTGAATGTATGTATTGAATGAGTGTTTAATTTAATCTATTAATTTGTTTCCTTTCGATCAACAGTTTTGTTGAATGTTAACCTAACCTGTTCTGAATTGCTTTCAAATTGAAATGAGAAGAAGACTCAGAGCAATCCTTGTTTGCAACATTGCTCTGACATCCCTTCCCCCATAATTAAGATTGAAGACCTCATTTCTGAAATCCAATAAAAAACAAAAAAAAATATTCGAAGTTTTATGTCATCTTTAACAATGTTGAAATCAATTGATTTAAAGAGCTTTTTGTTTTATAACAAAACAACAAAAATGTATCTGAAAATTTTACCTCAGCAAAACATCAGCATACACTCCAACTCTATTTCTAGATGGTCAGGACATCATTTGTGAAAGCACACTAACCTCTACGGGTGTGTCTGCATTTAGCCAAGCAACTACTTGTTCACAAACCTGCCTGCCGTAACGACTGTCGTACATTGACGTTCAGTTTAAGTTTAAGGACTTTAGTCTTACGCAATTTTAACATGGAAGATCATTGACTCATTTTTAGAGTTTGACTGACTTTAGCCGGAATTTACCCGTCCATGATTTGCTGCCTTGCCTTTTATTAATGAAAAATTGATTTCCAAAATTGTAAAAGAATCAATAGCTTCGTTGATGATTGAATGATTATATTTGCTGAATTTACAAACAAAAATAGTTAATTCACTTTGAAAGCCCAATCAGAAATTTTAAACTAAACACTCTCATACCTTAAATAGATCTTAAATTGTTGCCTGCCTTTGATGACTGACGCCAACGTTGTTGAAATGCTGTTCCGTTGAGAAATGTCCACGGCTCCGTGATGAAGTTGCAGACTCGATCTTCGGCTTTATTTGGTCCTTCTGGCTCCACCACGCTGATATCAACTTCCGTCGCCGGCGAAATACTTCTCAGGAACTCAGGAACACTTTCAAAATTACTTTAAAAAAACCTCGGTGTGGGTTTTTTCCGTTGCTGCCACCATTGTGGGAATTTAGGGCCAGCCATACTGGCCAGCCCTTGATGAGGGTGGTGATATTGAATGATGTGAACTCTGTCGATGCTCAGAACTAACTGCTTTTATTTTACTAAAACTATTCCAAGCGCGTTGGTTCTTTACCTGCTTCGAACCCACGCACTGTTTATTGCTAAGACAAGACGAAAGAGGACGAGAGTAATAAAAACGAGACTCAAATAAGGACCTCATCGTTCCTTTTTCGTCTCTCTTTCACCTCTTCTCAATGTGATCTTAGCATGTGGCCGTGATTGCCACACATTGTAGCACATAATTTTGTTCTAGTAACAAACTATCACAACTAACAAGATTTTTTTTTTATCATCAAACAAGTTTTAAATTTTGAAGAGACAATTATTTTTTAATGTTTTTAGATAATTGTATCAAACCTTATTTAAAAACGGACTATTGTCTAAAAAATAGCCAAAAATCCAAGAAATCTAAAATCAAGTAAAATAAGAGTAATTCTTACTTATTTCATGTTACTTTCCCGCTGTTGATTTGATTCTCGCTGTTAAAAAATGCTAACTTGCTTTCTGTGTGGTCTAATCCAATGCCCGCAGGCCGGCAGTGAAATTATGGGAAAGTGTCAGTGTAAACATATTAATAAAAAGTGACAAAAACCAAGAAAAAATAATAATAAAAGGATTATGTTTTGAGGATGTAGGTTGTAAAATAAGAAAAAGGCAAAAAATAATTTATGAAAATGAGAATACTGAAAAAGGAGGAAGCAAAATAAAAAAATAAAAAGTGAAGCAGTGTATATCGAAATAACCAGTAAAGGGTCAATAAAAAAAATGATCCAATCAATTTAAATTGTGACAAAAATAAAATCAATAAACCAAAAGTGATACACCTTTCCATCTCCTGCTAAACTTTCTTCCCACCATGGGCTCGCCTCAATTTAAATTCCCTTTCGCCAAACCCGATAAAATACCAATAAATTCAATATCCTCACGCATTGGACACGTGTTTTTTCTCGCCGCACACACTTGTTAAATAATAACAAGCCGAATCCGTAATCCGAAATCGAAACGCAAAAATCCGCGCCGTGGCGACCAAACAAATCAGCCTTGTCTTGGTCACGTAAGTGCGGCAGTGTTTTACGATCATCACCTCGTCAGGAAATTACCAATTCAGCCGGCGGAAAACGGAAAATAAACACCCCAGCTGATCGGCGAGCCCAACTCACGTGTGTGTGTGCAGACACCTTGGAAGAAGCCGCGCCAAATTAATGCAGATTGTGAAGCACTCACCTGTAAAGAGAGAGGAGAGAAAACGACGAAAATCAATTAGTGACGTTTAAAAAAATACTGAAAGTTTTACAAAAGTACAAAATCATAACAGAAAAATTACAAAAAAATAGAAACAAATTAAAAGCAAAACACCCTTTAGGCACTTTTCAAAAGTCCGGAAATTTGTTAATCAAATGAAACCAATCGAAGAAAGCAGACGACCGCGCGCCGTCGGCGCACCCAAAACAAAAGCTCGAAACGTCAAACGGTAGCGCCTCTAGCGGTTTCCAACCGAAGCTTAAAGCATCAAAGAAGGCGCGACGAGACAAGAGGAGAAACCGCGCCAAATTGATTCGATTTTGTTTGGAATGGACAATTTGTTGGCTGACTGGCGTGAAGACTTCCAATGCAAACAGAAACTGCTTTAGACCTTAAGGGGAAGACAGAAGAAGGGGGGTCTTGGAATGATTGAGATTTTGGGACAATTACTGGCGGTGGCAGTGACAGTAGCGTTGTACAGATGTGTCCGACGCAAATTGCAGCAATTTGTTTGTAAAACCCCTTCGATTTTGCATAACAGAGGGAGACTTACTCTTGAAGGTCTTAAGAAATCGTTATGTAACATACATTTTGATGTTTTTGTCAAGATTATAAGGCAAATTTTAACAAATAAATTTATAAAATGTAACATTGCATTTAAAAACATTGTTTAAATTAGTTTACTATAGAATAACCATAGGCTTACCATAGCAAAACCATAGACTTACCATAAATCTTATGGTAATCCTATGGTTTTACCCAAAAAGTCAATCATTTTCATCTTTTCAACCCGTTCAAGTGTTAACTGATGCACTTTCAACACTTGCCATCACCGAAAGCACCAGCGGTAATTTGAAATAATCTTCGCACAGCACGTGTCGTCCTTTGCTGAGGGAATTTTCGAACGGACCTTCGGCCGGCAGACCAAAGCCAACAGATGGCCGGTTCTCGGCCCTCAGTTTTACTAGATTGGAGAGGAAATTCGTCGATGACCGAAAATTAATCGCCCATTTACAATCGGAAGATAAATTTGAGGAAGGCTGTTGAATTTTAGGAGTGTTGGAAATAAATTGATTGATCAATAAAAGCCGTTTTAAAAGCAGTTTTAAAATTATAAAAAAAAAAATTATATAAAAACTGACAAAAATGACAAAAATGACAAAAATGACAAAAATGACAAAAATGACAAAAATGACAAAAATGACAAAAATTACATAAATGACATAAATGACAAAGATTACAAAAATGCCAAAAATTACAAAAAGTACACTCTCAAAACGTTCGGTATGGATTTGGATCACTGTTAAGTACCTGCTACTACGAAACAGGAGGCAAAAAAAAACGAACAAAAAAAGCCTAAGCTTAGTGATGTAAAACAGTTTAGCACACACAAGTTTCATGGCTAATAAAACATGTTTTTTTTCTGTTTTTTTTTTCAACTCGACTTGGTTTGTTTGTCTAAGCGCTGAAATTAGACAGCAAAAACAAAACAAAAATCCAGTGACCAACTTGCGAGTAGTAAACAACGGCGCGCACACACACACGCTAATTGATTGGTAGTACACAACTCTGGACTCTAAACAGCGACTTAATGACGGTGGGTGGAGGCTAATTTCTGATATTTTTTTTGTTTTCGTTTTAGCACACGAAGATATTTTTTATGAACCGACCCCATTTTTGGGCGCAAATTTTTGGCCGTAATTTTGTGTGCCACTTTTGCCTTCATCGCGTCAAACTTGTCCATGTGCGTTGGAATTATCGCCAAATTAGCTTGTTTAGAGAGTTGGTGCTTTTTTTTTATCTCTCTCTCTCCTTTGAAGATTAGCCCAAATTTGGTGCAACACGTATGTAGCGGTGATTAGAGAGATTAGGTCGTGACGAATGGAAAAAAGTAGATTAGGACAAGGTGAAAATTTAATGTTTAAAGTTAAATTAAGACGTTGTACCGTTTTTGGTGTATCCAAAGCAATAATGAACCGGAGCGTTTGGTACGGGATGTCCACGCATCCTTCCTTCCCTGTAGATTCCGTGGAATGTCCGTTCTTTGAATCCTCTCTGCGGTAAACACTACGCAGTAGGGCTGGCCGCTTTAATTGCAATTTTTTTTTAATAATGACAAAACATATTTACAGATAATAAAATTAGTTTGAAAAAGGTTCGGAAATTCTGGGAACACTGCCAAAGATATCGGTTCTTTATTGGTTAAAATTTAATATGAGTGCAAGTAAGGCAATAATCTTTTTGCTTTATTTTGAAATTCTGATTCGAATTAAACAGTGTAAATCTCCTTGAAATACTGAAAACGTCAATAAAATCATTCTCATTATTCATATTTTTCCACGCCGCAAACCCCTTCAATGGCTTCAATTGCTTCTTTAGAGGCCAATCACAAGCCATAAAATGGTCCAATTTCAAAGTTAATGGTTTTTCTGTCACCTCCTTAAGCATTGTTAAGCTCGAGTGTAAACAACCCACCCCCTTAACTAAATACCCACTTCACAAAAGTAGCTTCCGTTCAGAGCAAAAAAGACCAGTGCTGCCATTTTTAGCCACTTTTTCTGCACTTGCCCAAAACGACTCGATTACTTTTCAAGGTGTCGTCGCGTAGTTGGCAATTTTTGCGCCAATATAAAATCAGCAGCAGTAAAAAAAAACAAACTTTTTTACGACTTCTTATTTGAGAGCGGCTCAATTGCACGTTGGGGGAAGGTCGACCGTTTTTTTTTTTGTTAGTTCACACATTTTTTTTCTCTCGCGGTCGTGCGCACACACTGAATTAAATATTTGTAATTGAGAGGCCCAGATTTCAACGCCACCGCCGCCGAGTCCGAAAAGAAGATCAACGAGAAGGGGGACTGAGAAAGCCCCAGTCAACGCGTGGAGAGGTAAATAATTGAATAATAATTCCTAAACTACCAATCTCTTGACGATGTGGTCGAGAGTGCGACCACGATGACGATTGACCGACCAGTTTAGAGTGCTCGACGATGCGTGAGTTTCGGAACGCCACTTTGGAAACGGTTGATTGGCTCGGTGTGGTTTGGGGTCTTTAGTGGTGGAGAAGAAGAAAACAAAAGTAGAGAAGAAATCTAAAACGAAGGAAATTGAAGAAAAAAAAATATCAAACAAAAAGAGAACGCAATTTGAAAAAAATAAGAGCAAGATGAAAAAAATGTAATAAAAAAATATGAAAATCAAAACATTTCAACAACAATTCCAGCCGGGGATTGAACTCCCGATCAAACGCTTACAAGTCCGAAGCGTTACCACAGTGCTACATAACTCGGTCCGAACACGTATTACACATGTTAGAGCGGCCAGCCCTACTGCGTTTTGTTCACTGCAGAGAGGACTCTGTGATCAGATCACATTTTACAGAAACTACCAAAGGAGGAAAGATGCGTGGACATACCGTACCAAGCACATTATTGTAGTCTAACAATTTTAATAAAACAAATACAAAATAAAAATGAACTTTTTTTTTAAACTGATCTATAAATATAAACAAACATTGGAAACAACTTATACAAAATAGGCTCCTTAAAAATATTGTCAAAGTGGTTTTGTGCTATTTTTAAAAAAAGAATCAAAGATGTCAGAAGTGGTTTCAGGAAGAAAGAATTATATTCCCCCAAAAATTTGCATTTTTTTTCTTCAAATTTAGTTGTTGTATTTCATTATATGGATGAAATTTTACGCTTTTTTTTCTCTATGACCAAGAAGTCATTTTGAATCATTAGTTTGTCCATACAAATTTGCGTACAATTTTAACGTGAAGACTTCCATCATTTCCACTTCCATATTTCGTTCAAAGATATAAATTTTGCGTCGCTTTCAATATTTTGACAAAATTCCTTCAACAAGTTGTTTAGAATAGTGCCCTACACATGCTGATTCCTTTTGGTAACGATTATCCCATTCCTTGTAAAGTTATGGAAATCGTCATTAATCAATGATTGCGAACTTGGGCGTCAATGATTGTTCCACAAAATATATAATTTTTGAAACACATTTGATTTAGAGCAAAAATTTCTTCAGTGGCAACAACCGGCACTTGTTGATTCATTTTGGTGCAGATATTCGTTGAATTGAAATTTATACATAATATTTTATAGTGATGATCAATTTACTTCGACAATGATCAACGGGTTCACCTTAACAGCTTCTAGAGAATAAGAATTTCGCATTTTTTTCATTTTATACTTTTTTATTCAAATGAAACTTTTTCCATGCATTTTCTTATTTCAAAAGAAAACATTTTGCATCGTTTTCCATACAACGCTCCATACAATGTTGAGGGCTGATTATACAAAATGGGCATATGAATCTTCGAAAATATGTATCTTGAGACAGGATTTTCTGATCGATTTGGTATCTTCCGCAAAGTTGTTGGTTATGATTGATAGCCTTTAAAAAAATAGGAACACGGAAAAAGAATACCGATTTTTAATTTGACTTTTTATCATTATAAGTTTAATTCCCAAAACACGAGTTTTTAAATCCGGAGTTGCCGGATTTATGCACTTTTGAAAAAAAGTGAGATACGGAAAAATTCTAAAATTTTGTCGAACAAAATTTCAAAAATCATGTTTAAATATAAATTTATTTATTTTAGTTTTTTACAAAATAAAAAAAAGCAAAAAGGAAAAAATATCCTGCAAAAATATTTTAGATAAGCTTAAAAAATGTCAAAAAAAATTTATGATATAAAGCCATTCAAAGTTTAAGCTTTGTGAATAAAAGATTATTTCTAAGTGTCATCTAGTAAGCCCTCTTTGTCAACTCGCGATGATATCTCGGAAACAAATATCGATTTTCAATGTAAAAATTTAAACTTTTATGAAATTTTGTGCTTTTTTCAATAAAAACAATTGCGAAATTTGACAATGAAGAAGATTAAGATTATTTTTAACACGTATTTTTGACATTTTCAAAATAACATACATTTTGAAATATATACAAGAAATATTTGAAAAAAGCAGTCAATTTTACAAAATCTTAAATTTTTAACATTAAAAACATCATCAATGCTGCAAATTAAAAAAAAAAAAACAATATTTTTGAAAAACTAGGAAAAAGATAAAAAAAAATAAAATTCAGATAATGTGACATTTTTGGCTATAAAAGTCTTAAAAATTTGTTTTTTGAAGGGATCAAAAATTTTTAATAAATTTGCTTCAAAAATATTGAAGGTTGGATCAAAAGGTCAATTGATAACTGAGGAAATATGCGTTCGATTTTCAATGTAAAAAAAAATTAAGTACCGTTAAATTACTTTGTTTCAAACAAAAATATAAAAAAAAAATCAAATCAACTCAAACATAAGTAATCAAAAACATTTATTTTCGACCATATCAAATCAAATACGAATTAAAATAATTAAACATACGGCAAATGAAAATTAAAATTTTGCATGTTTTATTTGAAATTTATTGCTTTACACACATTTTTTGTAATGCATAAAATTTAAATTTTTGTTCACCTAAAATATTTTCGAATGAACTGACAAAAAAACCTATTTTTTGCAATTCCATCGTGAAACTATTTACTTTTCCTGTCATTCTTGAACGACGAAAAAGCCTACTTTTCTGTACCAATAATAATAGAATCGAATAGTAACACTTTTCAAAATAAATGCTGAAAAGTTTTCCTTTTCAACACTGAAATGGATGCTGAAAAGTTGAACTTTTCAGCACTTGTTTCGAAAAGTAATACTTTTCAACATTTTTTTGATTTAAACGATCAATTGACAAAATACATATAACTTATAATTCCACTCAAAGGGTGTTATTCGGAGTTGTAACACATGTTGTATGGAACTCGTTGCAAAACTTGATTTTTTCAGCACTCTATGTATCTATCCAACTCGGTGAACCTCGTTGGATAAATGTACGACTCGTTCTGAAAAAATCTTGTTTTTACAACTTGTTTCATGAACTACTAATTTTTAACATCAACCACAATTTTGTAAAAAAAAACTGCAGGTGGTTATGTAACAGACATGACCAGTATAACAAAGAACGTTCAAGTCAATTTATTCAATTACAAAAAAAAAACTATTTCACACAAAATCTTTTTTTTCGTATTTTTAGCAAACATTTGTGTATCCACAATCCTCTGCTTTCTAACACGTCCATAAAAATAGCGCATAAAAGCTCTCTACCTTCTATATGAACCGGTGGCGCTGAAACCTGTCCGACTCAAAAGCAAAAATCATAAACGACGACTCCACCACTGCCCCTTCGCTTCCCTTCCCATCCAATCACATCTCAAAATTCTCACATCTCATCTTGAGAAGTTGCAACCGAAGAAATAATCACACATGTGCGAGCACTCTCATCTGCTCGCCCAGAGCTCGATTTCAACAGGTCAACCCCCTCCCTCCCTTAAATTGAATGACGGACGGAGTTTGAGGGGGGGGGGGGGGGGTACAAAATCGGTTTCCAATTTACCCCCCCCCCCCACCCCCTCAGCCCTCTTCTCCTACAATTTCGAAGATTTCCCAAGAACTTGCAGCAAAGACAGACGTACAGATCATTCATCATAATTTTTGAACGCGCTGCGGTTGCAGCAATTTAGGTGCAAAATAATGAGCCCACTTTTGCTTGAGAGAGTGGGTGGTTTTCAGAGGGAGGTGTCTTAGAGGGGGGGGGGGACTCGATCATGTGTGCCAGTAAGGGTAAATAATTGCGGCACGGATGAATTTATTATGCTCACTGGCACGGAGTGCACCTTGGAGTGGCTATATTTGAATAGGTTTTTCGATATTTGTCGTAACTTTTCTCGCGAGCGGGGTTTTCCTTCGGAATGATCATTAGACCTTCGACCGTGGAGCAGTTTGGGGGGAGGCAGAACTTGGAACTTAAGCCTCATCCAAGTACACACTTGGTCGGAGTTTTGTAACAGCCACCGGCAACGGTTGGGCTTTATTTTTTCAAATTTGCCGGCCAAGGCCTGTTTGCTGTTCGCAAAGTGTTGTAATAATATTTGCACGAGGCTGCAATTGAAACGTTGTAATGTGTATCGATTTGATTTGGCAATGTTAACATAAATAAATAAACATAATGTTGGGGGTGCAAATCGGGAGCATGTTCAGACATTTCTTTTGCAATAAATGCAATTTGTAGATAGACTGAACACAACTGTTATTGAATTTAATTTAATCTACTGCGAAATGTTTCTTGTACTCAACGTTATTGATTTTAGCAAATTTGATTGTTTTACACTGTACGGACAGAACAGAGGCTGCACAAGAGTTTGTGCAACCGTTGTTCAACATCTATTGTTGCACAATTGTTGCTGAAACCCCAGTTCAACAACTCTAACAACCCGAAATGAGTTGAAATGTATTTGCAATAAATTTTCAACTCCGTTGATCGATTCCAACAGGTTGCAAGCTAATATCGTCCCACTTTCTCCAAAACATAAACAAACCAAACTTAAGGGGAAGTTCTCATCCGCTCTCAACAGAACATCACCGCGTCAGATAACCGGTCTTATCGGATTTGGCGCACGACAAACTTGTCGTCGTCTTCAACTTGGCACAAACTCGACTGAGACAGACGACCAAGTTTCGTTTCAGCTCTGCGGAAGGCCGCTACCTGACGACGACCCCCCTTGGATTGAGGTTTTGTTGACAATTGTAAGCCCCGTCATGTAAAAACGAGGCTAGCATAATTGAGGTCTTTCGTTTGACGTGTCACTTGTCGTCTTGTGCTGCGAAGAATTCGCGAAAAAGAAACGCAGATTTGCACGGAAAGTGCGCAAGAAAGGGTGGAAAAAGTCACGGAAAAAGTATTTTTTTTTGCCGTGAATAACACCTTGAATTCCTGCAAAAATGTCCATTTATTTCACGATTTCACGAATATTTTTTAAAATTATTAATGAATTTGTATTAATAGAACGTGAATAGTGTTCACAGTGCCATAAATCGAAATTTATTGAAAATGCAGATTTTTTTTCCGTGAATGACAAATGAATTCCTTTGTAATTAGCAATTAATATCACGATTTCACGAATTTTAAAGAATTATTCGTGAATCTTGGAAACCGAACTTCATTGGTGTTCACGATTCCATGAATTTTAATGAATACAGATGTTTTTTTCCCATGAATTACACCTTGAATTCCTATGTAATTGTCAATTTTTATCATTTTTTGGTCATTTTTGTCATTTTGGTCATTTTGGTCATTTTGGGCATTTTTGACAATTTAGACAATTTTGACAATTTTGACAATTTTGACAATTTTGACAATTTTGACAATTTTGACAATTTTGACAATTTTGACAATTTTGACAATTTTGACAATTTTGACAATTTTGACAATTTTGACAATTTTGACAATTTTGACAATTTTGACAATTTTGACAATTTTGACAATTTTGCCAATTTTGACAATTTTGACAATTTTGCCAATTTTGCCAATTTTGCCAATTTTGCCAATTTTGACAATTTTGACAATTTTGACAATTTTGACAATTTTGTCAATTTTGACAATTTTGACAATTTTGACAATTTTTACAGCTTTGACAATTTCGACAATTTTGACAATTTTGTCAATTTTGTCAATTTTGACAATTTTGTCAATTTTGTCAATTTTGTCAATTTTGACAATTTTGACAATTTTGACAATTTTGACAATTTTGACAATTTTGACAATTTTGACAATTTTGACAATTTTGACAATTTTGTCAATTTTGACAATTTTGACAATTTTGTCAATTTTGACAATTTTGACAATTTTGACAATTTTGACAGTTTTGACAATTTTGACAATTTTGACAATTTTGACAATTTTGACAATTTTGACAATTTTGACAATTTTGACAATTTTGACAATTTTGACAATTTTGACAATTTTGACAATTTTGACAATTTTGACAATTTTGACAATTTTGACAATTTTGACAATTTTGACAATTTTGACAATTTTGACAATTTTGACAATTTTGACAATTTTGACAATTTTGACAATTTTGACAATTTTGACAATTTTGACAATTTTGACAATTTTGACAATTTTGACAATTTTGACAATTTTGACAATTTTGACAATTTTTGTCAATTTTGACAATTTTTGTCAATTTTGACAATTTTGACAATTTTGACAATTTTGACAATTTTGACAATTTTGACAATTTTGACAATTTTGACAATTTTGACAATTTTGACAATTTTGACAATTTTGACAATTTTGACAATTTTGACAATTTTGACAATTTTGACAATTTTGACAATTTTGACAATTTTGACAATTTTGACAATTTTGACAAATTTAACAATTTGGCAAACAAACATGAATAATGTTGACGATATCATGAACCAAAATTTACGACAACGTTAATGATATTTTTCCGTGTTTGCCCCCCTCACTTTGCCCACCTTCAGCCAACTTGGCATCCATTCAACCGTGCAATTGCGATGACATTGTCCGCTCGCTTTCGAGGTTATGTTCAACGCTGTAGGAAAATGACAAATTAAATCTTTATTGCATCAATGTTCGTGTTTTTTTTAAATCAACAATTCAGCAAACGATTTTCGGACAACACTCCGGATATTGCTTCGAAGAATCCGTCTCCAGCCGGCAGTCACCGTCGGCGACGGCTAGTTCACACCTAAAATAAACCACCTTGGTCAGTGTCCTTCCTAATTGGTGATACATTTGAACACCTACCCAGTAATCTGCAGGAAGTAATCATCGCTGCAGGACCACTTTTCGCAGTTTTGGTACACGGCCGAACCTTTCTCGACGACGGTTTTCGAATCCGGATCGTAGCACTTGCCCGGGTGATCTACAATTCAGCGGTGGTAGATTTTTTAAAGTTAGAAAATTACACCAGCTCACCTGGATGAGTCGCATTCGGAAGAAAGGCCACATATCCGGTGATTTGCTGAAGGAGGCAGCAAATCGCGAGGGATAAAACGAGGAACAGTTTCATTTCCAGACTTTCAAGAGCTACAAAGTTACTCGAAGAGCGATTGAACGCGACTAACGAACCTCGTCTTGTTTTCATTTGACCTTATCAGCTTCAGAGTGATGACGCTCTCAACCTTGCAATTATCTACAGCTTCAGCTGGCAAACCGTATTTGCTCGTCAGAACACGGAAAGTTTTCGAAGAAAACGTAAAAAAACCTTATTGATTGCGGGATTCGATCCCGAAACTTTCAGATCGCTGGTTGAGCGCCCCTACCACTTGCGCTACGCTCGCTAACGCGAAACCCTTCGCTGGGAGCAAGGACGTTAGCTAAAACCGCATTTCGCTCAGATTTCAACGAAAATCAAATTTTTAAAGCGCGTTTAGACCCTATTCTCATTCCGCATCGAAAGCATCGATTGAAATTGAAATTTTAGTTCGACAAATGTCAATAAACCAAAAGCAAACCAAAAGCAACCCAAGCTTCTTTTTCGCCCCCGCAATCCAAACAGACAAACGACCTCCACGCCGTAATACCGTGCAAAATTTACGCGAACGCAAATTGCCTCCCAATTTCGGATTAGCTCATCGCGGGCTTCAATAGCCAGGTCTTAAGTCGAATTGGCGGACGGAACATGCGCAGCGCGCGCAGAGTTTGAAACAATTTGGTTAGAAGAAGAAAAAAAAAAAGAGTCGAAAATTGTTCCTCTCGTTTTTTTTTGTTTTCTCGCGTCTATTAGGTAATTCGACAGTGGAAAAGTGAGTTTGAGAGTGATTTGATGTTTGTTTTCATTTGAAAAGAGTTTTTTTTTTTTGGTTGGTTGGTTGAACTTGTTTCGTCAGAGCGATTTTGCATGGGAAGTCGTGTAACGGTTGTTTTTGCTTTCTTGCGAGTAGAACTTTCTTGGATCAGATCATAGAACCAACCAGGAAGTGATTAGCTGAGCTTATTTGCGTTCTATGTCGTGTTTGGAGTGAGATCTGTATGCAGATCAGCTTTCAGCAAGAGTTCGATTGAGGTAGTTGAACTTGGAAGATACCGTAATTATTGATGGAAGTCAGAATTGGTAGAATCAAGCTGTTTGAAAAACAGAAAAAAACTTGGGGTCAGCTGGATTCGAACCCACGACAGATCAAATTTTCGGTTGTGAGCCCCTACCAATTGAGCTACGGTCGCTTTGAAGAAACCTTCGGCTGGGGTTAAGGACCCAACCTGAAACAGCGTTTTGCTCAGATTTCAACGAAAATCAATGGAATAAAAATAATTCAATCAGAAAAGTTGAAACTTCGCTAGATCTGACATTCTCTTCAACCTAACTGGTTCAGTTCTTGTATAATCAACCTAAGGGTCCACACACAGTCAGACATAACCCCCACATTCTACGTTAGCTCCGCATTCGAAGCTCCGAAACAGTAACAGCTGCGGATTGTTCATATAATCCATAAGCCATTTTCTTAACAATGAACATTCATGCACTAAGCTCACTCACATATGGAGTTTCGCGCCCAAACCTCATGCGAAGTTCACGTTAGATCGCGAAAAACCAACAACCTCCACCTCCGTAACTCGAATCGCCGGTTATCTCCACAATGCACGACGGCCCGCGTCATGGAAATCATGATCTTTGCATTTTCAGCCCGCGTTGTTAGGTCACACACACGCCATAATTGACTCAATGCTCGAGCGGTTTATGCTCGCAACATGCCAGCTTATGTTTGAGATGCGCGCTCATGCGAAAATCTAGGCTAGGAGAGCTTCCTAAACTTGACGAATAATTAAGAACCGGCATCGTGATTTGAGTCTTAATTATCTCGAGCACGCACAAAAAAGAGCAGGAAGTTGCGGTAACTTGTCAAAAAAAAAATATTGACGGCGGGATTTGAACCCACAACTTAACCCTGCTGGTTGTGCGCCCCTACCACCTGAGCTACGCTCGCCACTTGGAAAACCTTGGCTGGTGGCAAGGACATCGCCTGAAACGTCGTTTCGCTTAGATTTCACGGAAATTCAAAGTTTCTCAACTCGCCAACTCGAATCGATCGTAACGCAGATAACTTGCATGCCCAATCCATCAGCGAGTGCCCATTTTAAATTTAATTTACAGTCGAGTGATTTCCCGAAAAAAAACCCTTTTTACTTTCGATTACGTTTGTATCGATTTCACAAAATGGTGAACCTTGAAGGTTTTTTTTTTTTTTAAAGCTTTGATTGACATTCGAGGGTCCGTCTAATTGGAAAACTTGCATTAATTCAAAGGGGGAGGCATGAAACAACTAAAAAATGACCTAAACTGACACATAATTAATCGAATGCAGCTGGCGCAAGCGTGACCTGAGCGTGATGCGTCAGGTGAAAGGTTGAGCGCTCTACATATGTGGGGAGCTGTCAAGCTTTTGGGTAACAAAAAATTCATCAACAACATTGACCATCGAAGCGTAGGTATTACGCGAAGTGTGTCATTATGGGGAGCCTAATTAGATCAAGTTTTTTTTGAGTAACTAATTGTTTCTGAATTTTTGATGAAGTTTGATGGAGGCGTTTGCAAGCGATTCGTTAATTCGATTTAACAATTACGCAACAAAAAAAAACAAATTATGCGTTTTGAAATTTATAAAATCGTCACGGCACGGAAATTTTTCGTTTGAGTAACAAAAGTATAAAAAAAAACTATTTAACCTAAAAAAACATGTCAAATACAACAATACAAAAAAAGAACAATTTAAAAAATACTAAAAATGAAAAAAAGACAAAAATTACAAAAATGCTTGCAAAAATGACAAAAATAAAATTTTGACAAAAATGATTTTTTTACAATTTTGACAATTTTGACAATTTGACAATTTTGACAATTTTGACAATTTTGACAATTTTGACAATTTTGACAATTTTGACAATTTTGACAATTTTGACAATTTTGACAATTTTGACAATTTTTACAATTTTTACAATTTTTACAATTTTTACAATTTTTACAATTTTTACAATTTTGACAATTTTTACAATTTTCACAATTTTTACAATTTTTACAATTTTTACAATTTTTACAATTTTTACAATTTTTACAATTTTTACAATTTTGACAATTTTGACAATTTTGACAATTTTGACAATCTTGACAATCTTGACAATCTTGACGATTTTGACAATTTTGACAATTTTGACAATTTTGACAATTTTGACAATTTTGACAATTTTGACAATTTTGACAATTTTGACAATTTTGACAATTTTGACAATTTTGACAATTTTGACAATTTTGACAATTTTGACAATTTTGACAATTTTGACAATTTTGACAATTTTGACAATTTTGACAATTTTGACAATTTTGACAATTTTGACAATTTTGACAATTTTGACAATTTTGACAATTTTGACAATTTTGACAATTTTGACAATTTTGACAATTTTGACAATTTTGACAATTTTGACAATTTTGACAATTTTGACAATTTTGACAATTTTGACAATTTTGACAATTTTGACAATTTTGACAATTTTGACAATTTTGACAATTTTGACAATTTTGACAATTTTGACAATTTTGACAATTTTGACAATTTTGACAATTTTGACAATTTTGACAATTTTGACAATTTTGACAATTTTGACAATTTTGACAATTTTGACAATTTTGACAATTTTGACAATTTTGACAATTTTGACAATTTTGACAATTTTGACAGTTTTGACAATTTTGACAATTTTGATAATTTTGACAATTTTGACAATTTTGACAATTTTGACAATTTTGACAATTTTGAGAATTTTGACAATTTTGACAATTTTGACAATTTTGACAATTTTGACAATTTTGACAATTTTGACAATTTTGACATTTTTTTTCAATTTTTTCAATTTTGTCAATTTTGTCATTTTTGTCATTTTTGTTTTTTTGTCATTATTGTCACTTTTGTCATTTTTGTTAATTTTGTCAATTTTGTAAATTTTGACAATTTTGACAATTTTGACAATTTTGACAATTTTGACAATTTTGACAATTTTGACAATTTTGACAATTTTGACAATTTTGACAATTTTGACAATTTTGACAATTTTGACAATTTTGACAATTTTGACAATTTTGACAATTTTGACAATTTTGACAATTTTGACAATTTTGACAATTTTGACAATTTTGACAATTTTGACAATTTTGACAATTTTGACAATTTTGACAATTTTGACAATTTTGACAATTTTGACAATTTTGACAATTTTGACAATTTTGACAATTTTGACAATTTTGACAATTTTGACAATTTTGACAATTTTGACAATTTTGACAATTTTGACAATTTTGACAATTTTGACAATTTTGACAATTTTGACAATTTTGACAATTTTGACAATTTTGACAATTTTGAAAATTTTGACAATTTTGACAATTTTGACAATTTTGACAATTTTGACAATTTTGACAATTTTGACAATTTTGACAATTTTGACAATTTTGACAATTTTGACAATTTTGACAATTTTGACAATTTTGACAATTTTGACAATTTTGACAATTTTGACAATTTTGACAATTTTGACAATTTTGACAATTTTGACAATTTTGACAATTTTGACAATTTTGACAATTTTGACAATTTTGACAATTTTGACAATTTTGACAATTTTGACAATTTTGACAATTTTGACAATTTTGACAATTTTGACAATTTTGACAATTTTGACAATTTTGACAATTTTGACAATTTTGACAATTTTGATAATTTTGACAATTTTGACAATTTTGACAATTTTGACAATTTTGACAATTTTGAGAATTTTGACAATTTTGACAATTTTGACAATTTTGACAATTTTGACAATTTTGACAATTTTGACAATTTTGACAATTTTGACAATTTTGACAATTTTGACAATTTTGACAATTTTGACAATTTTGACAATTTTGACAATTTTGACAATTTTGACAATTTTGACAATTTTGACAATTTTGACAATTTTGACATTTTTTTTCAATTTTTTCAATTTTGTCAATTTTGTCATTTTTGTCATTTTTGTTTTTTTGTCATTATTGTCACTTTTGTCATTTTTGTTAATTTTGTCAATTTTGTAAATTTTGACAATTTTGACAATTTTGACAATTTTGACAATTTTGACAATTTTGACAATTTTGACAATTTTGACAATTTTGACAATTTTGACAATTTTGACAATTTTGACAATTTTGACAATTTTGACAATTTTGACAATTTTGACAATTTTGACAATTTTGACAATTTTGACAATTTTGACAATTTTGACAATTTTGACAATTTTGACAATTTTGACAATTTTGACAATTTTGACAATTTTGACAATTTTGACAATTTTGACAATTTTGACAATTTTGACAAATTTGACAATTTTGACAATTTTGACAATCAAATTGAAATCAACCCATATTAAAACCTTTCATTCTCCCTACTTGACCAGCTGACAGCTGGGTGTTACGATTACAAGTGTTATGAAAACGGAAAAGTTGGTCTTCCCCTTCAAAAAGGTCCAGAAATAAGTGCTCGAACTGGACTACCCACAAATCCCACACTATTTAGTCGTCGAATGTAAGCTCGGTCTCTCTTTTTTGCTCGCTTGAAAAAGTTTCACCCCCCAGTTTAACATTTTGACCCAACTGGCACCTACTCGACTTCACGAGTGGTGATTTTAATTTGACTTTAATACGATTTTATATGGGTTTTTGGGAGTTGGACAACTTTCCTCGAGTGTGTGCTGCCGACACCAATCTGGTGGGGGGCTTCTGTTGATTTCACTTACTTGTCAAATTTAGTTGTTTTGTTGCAACACTTGAGCAAACAGAGGCTGGTATTGACAGTTGGTTGAATCTTGAAGGAAAACTTTGCTTCGCAAAGATTCAACAGATTCCTTTCCCGGAAGGATCAACTTGCTCGGCGAAAATTTATTCATTTCGAAAACCATCCCCAAGTCCGTTCAAGTCAAGTTCAAGAGGACTCTCCTAGCGTTCAAGAAGGTCCAAGTTCAGCGACGTGCGAGTGCGTTTTCTTAAGATTGTCGGTCAACTAGTTCAAGATTTGTTTGCTGAAAGGATGTGGGGGGGAGCGATAAAGTGAGGTTAGTTTCTGTTTCGGAAGCTCGTGTGTGAGAGTGTTTACCGTCTTCAAGTTCTGAACAAGAAGTTCTCCCTCTTTCTTGGGGTTGACAAGCGTAGCAAAAACAGTCAACCGCACGCCACCTTCTGCAGTCGATTGGGCGGTAATTATGTGGCATTTGGTTTTATTCTTTGGTAGGGACAGTGGGATGTTTTTGGGATTTAATGCGAAATTGATTATTTTGACAATATTTGATGAAATAAATTTGAACTCTTGAAAATAGCGCGTTTTGCTGTTTGGTGCGTGTCCTGCGATTTTGAAAGCTTTCTTCACCAAACCACGATAGCTTTGAGGTAAGTCCCTAGCTTGGTATGTCAAAGTTCCCGGGATCGAATTCGTTGCAAAATTGACATTTTTTTTCTTAGCGCCAACGGTGCAAAAAGCAATAAAGTGATATGTTTTTATGACTTAAATGATCTCAAAACAGATTTTTAAAACAATTTGTAATGGAATTCGTCAAAAAGTCTTAAAATCAGTCAATTTAGCGATTTGGTGGGTGTCCTGCGATTTTGAAAACCTTCTTCCACTTACCACGGTAGCATTGAGGTAAGTCCCCAGCTCGGTATGTCAAAGGTCCCGGGATCGAATCTCGCAGCCAAAATTTTAAAACTTTTTTTCCCAACGCCATCGAATCAGACAACAAAAAACCTCACACACGATATCATTTCGCACGCTTTTTGTCTCTCACTCCCCATCAAAGTCACTCGAAGCATTTGCCAATAGTCACACTTTTTGCGGGCTCTTTTCCGAGATCGTGAGAACAGCTTTGAACCTTCCCCAACGCATACACACGTGTGTGAGTGCGTGTGAAATGATTTACGGGTGAGAAAATCCGTCCGTTTTCCGCTGTCCATAATGCAAAATATGCAGCAGCCAAGTCTTGAGAAGCATAAGGTTAAGGTATCTCTCTTCGGCTTCTAGTTTAGTCTTCCACCAAGTCTTGGAGGTGGAATTAGAAGAGACACGGTAGTAATTATTTAGTAATTTATAAACACACCGTTCGTGTATTTGTGTGTGCGTGTTATTTAATAATAGCATATCATCACAAATTTATGCCAAGTGTTTTGTCTTGAACGTCTCGTTCTTGGAGGAAAACCCCGGACTAAGGAGTCCGAACCAGGGACGACGGTCCAAGATGAAAGTGATATGTTTATATTTATCTTCGGCTCGACTATCGCACCGTGTGTGTCTACTCGGCTGTCCGCTGACAACAGATCCGGTAGAAGGCCAGCGCCGTCTAAGCTCAAATCTTCATCAGAGTCCTTGCTCCGGCCGGAAGAAAATCCCGAGATCTAATACTTGCGAGATGTTTATTATTGTTATTACCCTAATCATACATGAAATAATTGGTATAAGATGCTGTCTCCTCCCACCTCACCCTTTTGTCGGAGGAGCATCTTGCGAAGAAGATTGCAGCATCCACCGGACCGGTCATCGGATTTGGAGCAAGACGTTTGGTCGTCCGGATCCGACGACCGAGAGCGCTGCATTATTATTTATTGGGGACAAACATTCCTTGAAGCAGTCTTCTGTCTTAAGACGGAGGTGGAAGGATTAGCTACGGTCTTGGGGACGGACCGTCTTGCTCTCTCTTCCTGGAGTTGACAAATCGTCATCGTCACCCGTGATTGCTAATTCATTCGAGAGGGATTGGTTCTGGTGAGGGCATGTTGGCAATTTGAAATTTGTCATTGCAAAAGAGGAAAAGTGTTTCACGGATTTTAATCTTTTGATCAAAAATGTAACAAGAATTGTAGATAAAAAGCTAAAAATAAAATGTTTCATCAACTATTCAAGCAAGTGTTCTTTTTTTTTGGCTTAGCCCATATATAAAACGTAAACTGAAATAAATCTTGATTCATTAAATTAAAAATTAAAAAAAAATCTAGAGGAATTAGGTTTAATTTTTTTCATTCAAACTAAACTCGAAAAGAATCATTAGTAAAAAGTCATAGCCCAAATTTGACTGATTCTTTAACTACGATATCTGATCCATTTCAATGGAGCTAAGAAAAAAAATATGTTTAAATTTTTTCATGACAAGTTTCAGCCCAGAACCTTCAATGTACCATGCTAGAACCTAACCTCGAGGCTACCACGGTGCGTTAAAGAACGCTTCCAAAATCGCTAGACATCCACCAAGTAGTAAAAATTGAAATTTAAAGCCATGATTTCAACATTTCAATGAAAAAGGTCTCTTAAATGCATATTATAACAGTCCGGTTTCAAAATTGAAGATTTCTTAGATTTTATCATACTTCAAATATTCGACAACCCTGTCCAAAGTTATGGGCACCTAAAAAGTACTCTAATGACTGAATTATTAAATTTTAAATAAGAAAAAAATATTTACAATAAAGAATTGAAAAAAAACGTTTAAATATTTTTTTAAGAATTTAGAATATTTTGTATTTCTGCCAACACTGCCTACAGTAACGAGCACCTATATAAATAATGTAATTTATAGCCATTAATAACAAAAAAAAGTGATTCCTCATTCTTTCGATGCAAAATATTTTGGAATTTGATTTAAAAACAAATGTTTTGCTCATTTTTAATATCTGACAACCCTGTCTAAGGTTATGGGCACCTAAGTAAGTTTTTTTTAAACATTTAAATGATGATATGGAATAATATTTCAACATATATCTGGAGTTTTGGCAGCTCTGGCATGAGATAATAATTTTCACGAGGAAAGTTATTTTTTTATGAATACTAGTAGTATTTATAATATTTTATCAACTCAAGCTTGAGATTGGTTTGAAGGAAGTTTAGGGCAAATTTTCAATTTTACGTTTTCAAATCTCAAATTCTTATAAAAAGATTAATGTTAAAAATTTAAAAATGGTCTACCTTACCAACAAAAATTGTATATTTTTTATATATACAGCCATTTTTTATTGTAAAATGTTCATTCTTTTATTTACTATCTTTACATGAGCAATTCTCAACCAAAATCAGAAATTGATTATTTTTCCTGAAAAAAAATATTTCCACAAATGGACAATCATGGACACTATTAAGCGTTTTCTTAAACGTTCTATAAGCTATTGTGCTTTATTTGTTTATAAGAACTTTGAAAAACTCGCGCTATCAAAAAAAATCGAAAACAAGATTTTTTCAGTTTAAATTCGTGATATCTAGAAAGCGGTGCATTTTATCAAAAATCTGTAAAGTACTTTTCGATTGAAAATTTGATTTTATTTTAAAAACGGAAACCAAAAAAAATGGGGTTAATTTATTTTCCAAAATATTTTTTTTTTTTTCAAAAAAATCAAAACTTTGCTCATACTTTTCTGTGGCTAAAAAAAATATATCAAAAATTTATAAAAAAAAACTTGGATTTTAGTTTTGTAAAAAAGAGTTAATAAAAAATCATCACTTTTTTCCATGCTTGAACCTTACCTTGAGGCTACCACGGTGCGTAAAAGAACGCTTCCAAAATCTTTTAAAAATAGACCAAAAGACCAAGAAGTAAAACTGTCAAAATTGTCAAAATTGTCAAAATGGTCAAAATTGTCAAAATTGTCAAAATTGTCAAAATGGTCAAAATTGTCAAAATTGTCAAAATTGTCAAAATTGTCAAAATTGTCAAAATTGTCAAAATTGTCAAAATTGTCAAAATTGTCAAAATTGTCCAAATTGTCAAAATTGTCAAAATTGTCAAAATTGTCAAAATTGTCAAAATTGTCAAAATTGTCAAAATTGTCAAAATTGTCAAAATTGTCAAAATTGTCAAAATTGTCAAAATTGTCAAAATTAGCAAAATTGTCAAAATTGTCAAAAATGTCAATATTATCAAAATTGGAATTGCAATATTGTCAAAATTGTCAAAATGGTCAAAATTGTCAAAATTGTCAAAATTGTCAAAATTGTGAAAATTGTCAAAATTGTCAAAATGGTCAAAATTGTTAATTTAAAATATTTTTTTATTTTAGGTGTTTTTAGACATTTCAAATAGTGAACAAATAAAATTATTTTTTTTCCAAAAGTATTGTTTAAAAAAGCTTCAATTCAAAATTAATTGATCCAAATTCAAATTAACAAAAACAAAATTATGTTCTCAAAACAAATTAAGTGTAATTGGGTCCTAAAACTAAGCTTATATTTGTGATGTTATTGTTCAAAACGATAAAGCTTATTTTTCTGAGTACAATGACCCCTTGTACGACATCCAAATTTAAAATGAATTTTTTAAATCAATAAAAAAATAACCTTGCGGCCCTTTTTGACAAAAAAAAGTCCAATTTGACATCTCGTTCCAAGGGAACCATAGTTGATCCATCGAAAAAATGTTGTCTTGTAATTTTTTTTTGCATTCAAATGAAAAAAAGTGATCAGAAATGGTTTTAATCGTGTTTTTTTATCGTTATACATACAAATTTACGTAGGGCTTTGGCTTTAAAGCCCAATTGAATTGAAATTGAATAGAATAACACAAAATTACATTAAAGACAGAAAATAAAATTTCAAACAGTTATGCTGGAGATTCCCAACTTTTTGACAAAAAAAAAAATCAAAACTTTCGATTTTTATTGCGTTTTTGTGGTTTTTGGAGAATTCCAGACTTTTTCCTGACTTCTCGACTTGAGTGGCCACCCTGAACAGTAGAGAGATTCTGTGAACGGATCACATTTCACGGAATCTACAGGGGAGGAAGGATGCGTGGACATACCGTACCAAACGCTCCGGTTATTTTTTTATCTTTTGAACTTTTTCTAAACTTTTTTTATAATTTTGAAATTTTCACCTTGGGTGGCAACGATGTTTCCTCCATCCATTGACAAATTACCCAAAAAGGTTGATGGGCGGGACAGCCCCTTGATCTCTACACCTTTCCCAGACAAATTAGCCGTGGTCCACACTTTTTTTTTTCTTCAGCTGGCCAATCTTCCCACCACCCTCTCCAAGTGAACCCTTAAAACACCACTTTTTTCACGACCAACCAATGAACGATGACCAACCACTCAAGGGTTTCTCCACCCAAGCGAGGAGGTTCAAGGGTCTCCCTCTTGAGGTTCAGAGATTATCGCCGATTAAAGTCGGTTCGCTTGAAGATCTTAATTACGGTTGAAGTGACCGGCGGCGCGTGGCTTGGTGGGTCCTCCCCTTAAAAGGAGCTGATCTCCTCTCTCGACTCTTTGTGGAACTAATTTAATCAAGATAATTTCTTCGCCAAGATTTGCAAGGTGTGCGCGCCCCGTTTTGACAGCTCTGACAAGATAGTTGGCTCAAGATGGAAGAAAAAACGGGCTAATTAGCTACGATTTTGCGATTTTAACGGTACACTCTTCGCGAAAAAGGCATAAATTCTTGATTAATCGCTGGAAGTGCCCGAAAAGCAACGCGCGCGCAGAGAAAGTATTGCGGAACTTCTTCCCGCTTAAAAAAACGAAAGAAACAAGTTCTTGAGGGGCCTAAACCCGCTTCGTTTCACGCGATGGGAACAAAACTTCAATAACAATAAGACGGCAATTTGAAGTTGGGAAGCTTTACGGGACTCTCAAATACCATATTTTGCGCCGTGGACCTGGTGACCGAGTTTTGGAGAAAAAAAAGCAGACGCCGCCGGCTTCAGGTGATGATTTTATGTTTTATTTATTAGGGCCGCCGCCGCGGCCGTCACTCCGGGAGGGAAACTTCCGACAGCGGGAATTATTTCTTCGTTTTTTTGGGGCCTTTTTTATCTGATGACGGCTGTTTAGATGCGCTATCTCTTTCGGGTATGAATTTCCTTCTAAATGTTATGGATTGGTGGCACTCTGGGGAGATTTATTTCGCGGATAAAGTACTGTTAGTGGTTTGTTTGGGGTCTGGGAAACGAATCACGGTTTCAAATTGCTCGTTTTGCGGTCGAAAAGTGCGAAAACGCGATTTTTTGCCAAAAGCGAACGTCCTGGCTCCCTGCCTTTGTTCTAGAAAGTTCGAGAATAGCTCAGATGGTAACGTGCGTGCTGTCGTCGAAAGGTCTTGGGTTCGAATCCCGTCGGGTGAAAGTTTTTTTTTTCAAGCTTTTGAATACATAATCGTGCCGAAGTGACCTTTAACTGCTCAATTGCGTGTCGATCAGGTAACTTTTCGGAAAATGACACCCCCAATCACAGATATTCTGTCATTCGTGACTTCAAACCCCATTGTGCTCGCGTGTCCGGACATAGCCCAACCGAAACCGATCCCATCAATCAGCCATCAGCGGGTTCAATCAAGGCTTCCCCCCGCTCGTTATCCAATATCCCGGCCGGCCTACCGTAACCATCATCATCATCACTAACCGCCTCTAAAACAGTAGCCGGTGTGCACCAAAGACCCGATTACCTAACCTCATAACTTCCCTTTTGCGAGGGGCGCAAAAACCCTCAACTCGCAAATCGCTCAAGACGAGGAAGTTTGGTCCGCTCGTTCGCTCCAACGGAACAGGACGGCGGCGCTGATTATCAACCGGCGACGACTTGGTTTCTTCTTGTTATCGCCGTCGTCTAGATCTTGGCCACGCGATCGATTAGAAAGACCCACACTAATGGTCGGTGGTCGGGTCTGTTTACCTCGGCCGATGGTTATTACCTGCAAGGGTAAAAAGTGATCACGCATTACGAGATTATGGACGGTTGATCGATTGGAGGGTTGCAGCGCCCATTTCTGCGCGCAATCGGACTGGCGAAAGAAGAAATTAGCCGAGTGATTCCTTTCACAATTGCATTGATTGGATGGAGGTAATTGTTTTTTTTCTTTGCACTAGAAACGAAGCTTGCACAATAAATTTGAGCGAGAGTCGATGAAATCTAATCGAAAACGTGCAAATCGGCTCGAAATTAGGCTAAAATCAAGAAAAGTGCAATTAGCGAACGTCCTGGCTCCAGGCCTTCGTTCTGGAAAGTTCACTCGTGGAGCATCCTGTAAAGTGGGCGGTCATATTTCAGCACGTCATAGACTTGGGTTCGAATCTCGTCCAGAAAACTTTTTTTTCAGTTTTTGATCAACAAATTTGGATACTTTCTTCATTAAGAGCTGTGAATCAATGGTAAAAGTAATATTTTTCGCTCTGATTCACCCAAAAACAACCTGACAGCAACCCCGAACCATATGATTTTCCCCAAATTCAACAATTTCCATTCTCTCGCACCCAAAAAAAAGAAGCCCGCCCCTAATGGCCACTTGGCCATTTCATTTCCGCGCGAGTTCAAGGTGATAATCATCTCGCCAGAGTCGCGAAAAGTAACGCCAGCCAGTCCCACTTCCGAGCGCGCTTCCGAAAGCGCCGCCAAAACAAATGTAAAAGGAGATGAGGCCGCAGCTCGTAACATCTTAATTATGTAATTCGTGCAACTCGGCGGACCAAATCCGAGGCGATTGCATTTGCTCTGTTTTCGTTGAGTTTATTTCTTTTTTGTTTTATGTTCCGGCTTGTCTCAGCTGGACGCGAGGAGAATCTCAACGAGTGTTGAACAGTGGTTGCCGAAAGGGGTGGGACATGATTTCTTAAAAGGTCATTTAAGCGAAATTTGCCAAAATTTCACAAAACTTAATTTGTGGGACAAAGATGTCCCATTGGCCACGAATTGGTTTGTTGTGATACAAGATTTGCCGTTTGGACATATATATTAAGTGAGACAAGCTCTTCTTTTTGGACATTTCCAATTTCAGTAATCGCTCTCAAACCAAGCTCCGAATCTTTGGGACAAACTCTACCGTTTGAACAAATTAAGGCAAATTGAGACAAAGTCTTTCAATTGGCAAACAATGATTGTTAGTATTCTTGTGAGACAGTTTCTGCTATTTTGACATAAACGAAGTCATTATAAACCAATCGTGAGACAAACTTCGGAGCTTTGGGACAAACTTAACCCTATGGACATTGTTTCAACAAATTATTGGTATTGAAGTTGTGGGACAAGCATTGTTCCATGTTTCCCGACCGAGTTTTGAGACAAGATTTGCCGATTGGACATAAGCTCAACCGTTTGGACAAAGAAGAAATCATAACAAACCATCGTGAGACAAGCTACGTCGTTTTGAGACAAACTCGACCCTATTGGCATAGTTGAAATTAAGATAAAATGGTGGGACAAAAACACATGATTAAAAGTAATCCTGTGAGACAAGTTCTACCTTACGGTCAAACAGCTTTCTAAAACAAAAAAAGTGAGACAAACCCTACCATTTCGACATCAAATTTAGTCGTCTCCACAATTTCATCCACCACTGTCCCACCAACATTCCTCGTTCAAACTTCACACACGTGAGACACCGGCCGTACCTTTCGGCGGGCCGACACTCAACAAAAATTAAGAAATTAGCCCGGTCAGGTCTGGCGTGTCTCAAAAGTGCCGGTATGACCTCCCTCTCCGTGACCTATGGCCGGTCTCGAGAAAGTGGCCCCGCGCTCAAGTTTTTCCTAGGAAATGCAAATGTTTTCGGGCCGGTTCCGTGAACGTCTCACTCGAGACGAGATTTTCGTGTGGAGATGAAGAAGAAGAAAAAAAACCGGACGGAAGATTCGCATGAGAAGATTTTCACCTAGACTTGAGGCTGAGACAGCCCAGCAGGTGTGTGGCGGGGAAAAAAATTACGACCGTTGTGTGGTCGATATGCGTGACGAATGGGCATTTTCTCTGTTTATGTTTTTTTTTGCTGTGGACCTGATTTGACGAGAGGGAAAACATTTGAATTCTGTTGAAAAAAACATTAAAAATTTGCAAAAATATTAAACGATTAACTAGCGACACCTTATTTTTTTACAAAATATATTCATTCAAAAAGAAATCTACTGTTGATCTTTAAATTTAAAAAGAATAAAAAATAAGTAAAAATTTCATGTTTTCAACCTTTAATAAAGTCAGCTAAAAAATAAAACATTTCTCAGTTTGCGCTTTTTTTTGCTGGGGACCTGATTTGACGAGAAGAAATTTGTTTAAAAAAAATCTTTTCAATCCATTTTTTTTATATAACACTTTCAAATTCTTTCAATTCAATTCTAAAAAAACACTTTCAATCCCTAAAAAACAGAAACATATTTTTCACAAAAGAAAAAAATATTATTTATTCAGAAAAATCAAATAAAAAATTGGTTATCAAATCAGAAAAAATAAATTGAAAAAATAAAAGGAAGAGAATAAAATCAAAATTAAAAACAAACATTCAAATATTACGTAAAATATTTCTAACAAAACTCGTCTTGTCAGGTTTTTAAACATGCCTGAATATTTGACACTCATTAAAAAAATAAAAAAATAAATAAATTAACTAATTAATAACAATGTTTCAAATAAATAATTAGATGAGAAAAGATTGGATTACAATAGATTGGATCGAAAAAAAAAAACAAAAGCAGCAAGTCCCATTGCAGAACTGTCAGATAATCGAAAAAAGTTTAACTCATGAACGGAAAAATACATCAATTTCACTTAAGTGCTTATCACTTCAGACAGGGTTGCCGGTTTTTTTATATTTCAAGTTAGTAAAAAACAAATTTCATGATTTTAAATAAATTCCAGGATAAATAGAGTATTAACATTTCACGTAACCGAGCTGCCAGATCACTTCTTTTTTTTTGTTATTTAAAATATCAAAAAATGTAAATTTGAAATTAAAATTTAACATTCAAGTTTAAAAAATTTAACATATCTTAAGGCAAGGTGGCCAGATATTCAGTATAATTGAATTAATCAAACTTCAAAATAAGAGTAGTTGAAAAAGTCACAGAAACACAAAAATAAGTTATTACAATACCTTGAGTGAACGAATATTCAGACAGGGTTGCCAGATAAAATAAAAATACTATAAATTAAGTAAAGCTGATGGAAACTCTGTACTGTGAAGTTTTTTATTCAGCTTTATGAAAAACATTTGTTTAACATTAAGGGTACACATCAACCAAGAATGTTGATCTTTTTCTTCCAAAATCGATGAATTAATTTTTGTATTTTTCAATCCGGCTGAAACATTTTTGGTGCCTTCGGTATGCCCCAAAGAAGCCATTTTGCATCATTAGTTTGTCCATATAATTTTTCACACAAATTTCGCAGCTGCCCATACAAAAATGATGCATGAAAATTCAAAAATCAGAGTCTTTTGAAAGAATTTTTTGATCGATTTGGTGTCTTCGGCAAAGTTGTAGGTATGGATAAGGACTACACTGAAAAAAAATGATACACAGTAAAAAAATTGTTTTAATGATTTTTAATTTTACTTTTTTTCACCAAAACTTGATTTGCAAAAAAACACTATTTTTATTTATTTTCTGATATGTATTAGGGGACATCAAATGTCAACTTTTCAGAAATTTCCAGAACGGTCAAAACAAAACTTTTGCCGAGTTATGATTTTTTTAATCAAAACTGATTTAAAAAAAAAGAAATATCGCAAAAAAATTTCAACTTCATTTTTCGATTTAAAATCAAATTTGCAATCAAAAAGAAGTTCAGGAAAATTTGATAAAGTGCAGCGTTTTCAAGTCAAAGCTATTTTCAGATTACTTTTTTGAAAACAGTCGCCGTTATTCATTTTGCCCGCTTTTGAAAAAAATATGAAAAGCTGAGAAAATTCTCTATATTTTGCTGTTTTGAACTTTATTGATACGACCAATAGTTGCTGAGCTTTTGCCATGCAAAGATTAAAAACAGGAATAATTGAGTTTTCTAAGTTTCATCCAAAAAAACGGCATTTTCTAATGTCGATATCTCAGCAACTCGGTCCGATTTACAATGTTAAAATATGAAACATTCGTGAAATTTTCTGATCTTTTCGAAAACAATATTTTTATTTTTTTTAAATCAAGATTAACATTTCAAAAGGGCGAAAAATTCAATATTACGCCGTTTTAAAATGATAGTCTTGATAAAAAATAAAATAAAAAGATTGTTTTCGAAAGGATCGGAAAATTTAAAAAAAAAATGAGGCATTTTTAAGGCAAAGTTGCCAGATCCCAAACTGAAAAATCTGATGGAAAATTTGGCTAAATTTCAGAAAATATAGTTTTGGAACGAAATAAATAATAAGCTACATAAATATACTTTAAGTCTCAAAGCTGTAAACAATGTTGACAAATGTTTACAATATTTAGATTAAAAAAAAATTGGGATGATTTCTAATATATTATAATAAAAAAAATATTTTCGGGCAGTACTAACTTTAGAGAGTGAGCAAAAAAATTAAATAAATTGAAAAAATAATGTTAAAGATTTTTGATGGTTCGAAAAAAAATGTGTGCAGAAAAATTAAATAATATCTCTAAAAAAATGTTGGTCCAGATTTAAATTTTATCCTGATTTGTAAAGTAAATTCATAGATTAATTTTTTTTTTGGCAGAGTTGCCATAAGATCCCCGTAAAACTTATTGAAAAAGTATTTCAAATATGTTCAAAAAATTTAATCAAAGAAGGACAATTTCAGAAGTAAAATAATGTATGTAAATATCATTCAAGAGCTCGTACCCGAAAAAGACAGGGTTGCCAGATATTTTAAATAATAAAAAAAAAGTCAGAATCTTTAATTTGTATAAATTTGATATATGTTTTTAAACGCTATTTGAATTAATTTGAGCTCTTCAAGCCATATTTTTTAAATCAAATTTTGTTTTTTTTATTCTAAAACCCTTCTAAGTGAATCGACTCTCCCATATTTACGCAGCGTTGCACCCCGTGTTGATGTTTTTTTTTGTCTTCTTTCGCATCAAGCCGGTCCAAAACCTGCGCGTGAATGTTGGAAAGACTCCGGCAAATCACCGGTTTTACTCGGGCCGGAACCTCCGGCAACAATAACCGGCTCCAAAAACCTTTTGGTTCGCTTCACAATCGAGAGCAACGCACACCGCGCGTTATTCAATTAGTGCTGATAAGCCCTTTTACTTTGTTTTTTCAAGACCTTCGCCCGAGAGATTGGTAATTGGACCAACGGAACCGTTACTGATTAGCATAACAGTGTCGTGTTCATTGACTTTAAATTTCGGAGCCTCTATTAAAACCAGATCGCTTCGCGATCTTCGCCAAACTTCCGGTCAATCCACTCTCGGGGGTCGCAGACGCTCCTTTTTTGATGGCCAAGGTGAATCCGCTCGAAATTTGCTTGCACTTTGGCGAGCACTTTTCGCGAGGGGGTAATTACAAAGTGCAGAGTGGTCCAAAAATTGCAAACACCTTTTTTTTACTTTGCTTCATCAACTTTGGTGAAAGTGTTTTTCGTGGTCCCTCTCTTTCCTCGGTCTTCTTTTTATTAAGGGGTTTCTCACCCCGGCGCGTCAAAACAATCAGTGGCCGGTGCCAGCTGGCAGTGTTGCCATCACAGGTGGTAAATTAAACCGGGTTGCGGTTGCGATGATGGTCAATATTTGCGAGCTCACCGGTTTTTTTTTTTCGGTAAGAGATTTGGAGAGGGGCACTAAATTTGTCTCCAAATCCGATATGGCGATGATGAGGTTGCAGTTGCTTACCTGGAAGGAGGGAGAAAAAAAGAGAAAATGATAACGAAATTTAGTACAGTTGAACCTTTAAAAGTGAAAGTAGATGATAATAAATATGTGCGAGTTAAATTGACGAATTTATGACTAATTATTTTTTTTTTGTTGTTTTTATTTCAGGTTGGTGCAACAAATTGGAGCAACAATAAATCCAGTTTCAGAGAAGGCAGTGATGAAAAAAAATCTTTGAACTTTGAAAAAAATCGATTACGCTTTAACAACATTACAATAATAATTGCTTACTTGGGTGACAAGAAAAATTTAATTTTTTAGAAAATCTCAAGAGACACTTGATTTTTTAGGTAAAAGTAAGTAACTGTTCCAATTTTGAGCCAAATTGGTTAAGGTTTAAGGGTTTATTTCAGTGTTTCTCAACCGGTGAGGAATTCCCCCCTGGGGGAAAATTTGGACATTCTCGGGATGGAATGAGGATGCAAATGATTTTTAAAGATTTTTTTTATATATTTTGTTGTTGTACTCTTTCTATCATTAGCAAAGATGTTTTTCATTCTTTAAAATATAAGAATTCTTTTCTTATTTCTTTGAGTTCAGTTCTTTTTGTAAATCCATATTTCTTTATTTTTTTATAAATTTAATATATATTCTTGATTTTTTTTTAAAGATTGTTTGGATCAATTTTTCTATTTTATTTTATGAGCAATGATTATCACAAAAATATGTTATTTATCAAAATTTATTTTTGTTAATAACAGTCGATAGCTTATCCTTAGATGAAATTCAGGCGGCTCTTGAAGCTCTAGACCAGGCCTGCCCAACCTTTTCGGCTCAATTTTCACATTTTTGATCGTCAAAATTACAATTGTTAATTTTTTCATGGTTTCTTTGATGGAAGCGGTTCTCAGATGACCAGTGAACATAACTTTGATAAAAGTTTGAAAAAAAATATTTTGCAGGTCGTTTTTATGTAAGTTTTAAGTGAAAAATTGGTCCGGCCCGCGGGCCGGATTGATTTTTGACGTAAAATGTAGATAAAAACGACTTGTATAAATATTTTTTCAAACTTTTGGAAAATTTATGTTCACTGGTCATCTGAGAACCGATTCCATCAAAGAATCAAAAAGTACCGGACCAGATGGAATATCTCCAAAATTTGCGAAAAATGTAGCCTCTGAACAGGCTTCTCCGCTTTATTGGCTGTTTAATCTATCATTAAAATTAGGAATATTCCCAAGTGCTTGGAAGGAATAATATTTAGTTCCAATTTTCAAATCCGGTTAAAAAATCTGACGTGAAAAACTACCGTGGAATTGCTCTTATTTCATGTATTCCCAAGCTCTTTGAGGCAATAGTTAACAACAAAATGTTTGCTCAATTAAAAGACTACATAACACAAAAACAGCATGGATTTTTCAAAGGGCGCTCAACAGCAACTAATCTTCTCTCGTTCGTAAACTACACACTGAATGCAATGGATAACAAAAACTCTGTACAGACACTCTATACTGACTTTAGCAAAGCCTTCGACAGAGTGGACATTCCTATGCTTCTTTTCAAATTGGATAAAATCGGAATTGATTCTAATCTACTTTCATGGCTTAAATCTTACTTAACAAAACGCACGCAATGTGTTAAATTTAATGGCCTCATATCTCGGCTCATCAATGTTACTTCCGGGGTACCTCAAGGCTCTCATTTAGGCCCATTACTTTTTATTCTTTACGTGAATGATGTATCCTTTATATTTAAGCATATCAACGTTTCGATTTACGCAGATGACATGAAATTGTTTATGAAAATTAAAGACGAAACTGACGCTTCAAGATTTCTGAACGAAATCAACATATTTTATGAATGGTGCTGTCGTAGACTTTTACAACTTAACATTGAAAAGTGTACCTCGATCTTGTTCAGCAGAAAAATAAATAAGCCAAATATAAACGTAAAACTAGACAACCAAACAGTTGAAACCTGTTCAAATGTTAGAGATTTCGGAGTCATACTTGATTCTAAAATGACTTTCATCGAACATTACAACACGATGGTATTCAAAGCAACTAATATGCTCAACTTCATAAAACGATTCAGTTATAATTTTAAGGACCCCTATACATTGAAAACATTGTTCATAGCTTATGTTCGCTCTATTCTTGAATATTGTAGCGTCGTGTGGAGTCCACACATCAAAACACACGAAACCCGTATTGAATCAGTGCAAAAACAATTTTTACTATTTGCTCTTCGTAAACTAGGGTGGACAGTGTTTCCCCTTCCTTCGTATATTGCACGCTGTATGTTAATAAGCTTAGAAACACTTGCAAAGCGTCGTGAATTTGCCTCTCTCTCGTTCGTAAATGATCTTATTGCAAACCGAATTAATTCTCCAGAGTTGTTACAAACATTAAATTTCTATGAACCCACACGCGTATTGAGAGCACGTGAGCCTTTCGCATTGCATTTTCACAGAACTGACTACGCTAAACACGGGCCCATGAATAGAATGATGGAAACTTATAACAAATATAATAACATAATCGATTTCACAATGACAAAATCCACCATGAAAAAACAGTTCTACAAACAAAGATAGATGTTCCCCCCTTGTAATTAGAAACTAAGCAACGATCATGTAGTCTACGTATGTTTGACGAATAAATAAATAGATTGTTCTGAATTCGATTATCAGAAGGTTTCTTAGGAACTTCGAATTATATTTTTTTGCATTTAAAAATTCTTCAAAATTTTAACGGGAAATCAAGTGCTATCTGCTGAAATTAATTTGAAATGCATTTCCCTGCGTTTAGAATCATTCTAGCATGTTTAGGTTCATCCGAAAATGTTTTAGATTTGAGTAAATTTTCGATATATTTTTTTTTGTTGAAAATTTGAATTTCGTAATTTTTTTTATTTTTTGAAAACTGATGATCGCAAAACAACTGAACAATTGTAAAATGCATTTTAAATCCCTTTTTGTCCCATATTTTTTTGAAGTGTATGCGAGGAAGATACAAATTTAACTTTAATTTGGGATGTTATTTGTTAAAGTACAAGAGTAAAACTTTTAAATTCTTTTTTAAAAAGTAAAAATTATCATTAGCAAACAAATTGGGCAAATAAATAACTCCTTGATTATGTTTTTTAGCAGTAGACATGCTTTTTGAAGTATTTTTTTTTTTGCCTACACTTGAATATTTAAGAAAAATGGGTCAAGAACTTGAAATCAAATATTCCTCTATAATTTTTTTTAATTTTCTTTCTTTTGTGGTTTACAGCATGTTATTTTTTTTTAACATTTAAGTTTTGATTTATTTATAAATTTCATTATACTTGAACTTACACGATTTTGAGCACTTTTTCAGTCTAAATTACAGCAAGTAATATTACAGCCTAAAAGAAGTAATATTTCAACCTTCAAATTTTACACCTTAGATATTTACAAAATATTAAACTGTGCAGAATATGTATTTTTTTATCGATTTTATGCATTATTTTATATTTGAACAAATACAACGTTTTGAGATGCTTTGATATGTAAAAAAAAACAATAAAATTTAGTAAACATTTCTTTTACAAAAAAAGGTATCAAGATTAAAAAAAAGGCTGGCAAAACACTCTTAAACTCTTTTAAGTCCTTATAATAACTAAAAAAGGCTGTCAAAACACTCTTAAACTCTTTTTAAGTCCTTATAATAACTGAACAAAAGGATCAATGAGCTAAATTATTAACATTACAATCTTGTAATTATTAATGACAAAACTGAAACGAACGCTTTTAAACTGAAAAATGTGAACCGTTTTAAATGTGGTTTGAAATACAAGTTTTCATCTACACATCTACTGCAACATTTTTGGAAATCCTGAAAATTTGAAAAATGTACCGAAAATACATTGTAAAATTATAAAATAAAAATATTTTCAAAAATTCGTAGATAATCTGAAAAGTTTGCAGAAACATATTGATTATAATTATCATGTAGATTTCAAAAATATTGTCTACGTGGTTTATGGATGGTCCCTTCAGAATCAAATAATAAATAGCTCATTAAGAAGATAGTCAACCAAGTTTCTACCAAAAAGATTGAACATTGTTTGTTAAAAAAAATCTTCGCCCAAGATACGTGAATTTCTCCTAATTAGTCTAGTACGAGTACCTAAAACTCGTTCACTTTAACTCAACTAAGTGTTTAGATCGACTTTTTACAAAAAAAAAGAATACTGGCTCCAGAGAGGATCGAACTCACGACCTTCGCGTTATTAGCACGACGCTCTAACCAGCTGAGCTATGGGGCCTTCGATGAATAGGGGAGGGAAAAAGGCAAAAGAGAACTGTTTCTCCTAACATGATGGGTTGTTAAAGTTGTCAATAAATTCGTCAGCTTCTATCGAAGGCAATCAAAAAATAACAAATTTACGCATTTTATTACTTTAATAAACGAAGCAAATTGATTACACCTTGTATCAACGTGTTCACCGTTATTACTGTATTTATAGTAATTTCAGAAGTATAAATTTAGATTAGTAAAATAGCTTCGTAGTCAGTCAGTCAAAATAATCAACAAAAGTTTTTCTAACCCGAATTAACAAAAATGAATCTCGATCGACCGTGACAGGACTCGAACCTGCAATCTTCGGATCCGAAGTCCGACGCCTTCTCCATTAGGCCACACGGCCGCCGTTGCGAGCGGCCCGCCCAAAGGTCAACGGGTTTATTTTTAGCCCAGGGGCTCTCATCTCATCAGTTTGCGAGCAAGACTTGTTGTTGTTGGTGGTCGTTATCGTTTTACTACCCAGGTGTTGCTCCAACGAGAAGAGTGTTTGAGTGTGTGTTTGCGTTTGTTTTGGCACGGGAGGTCGAAAAAAACGGCGGCGGGCAAAATGAAAAGGCCTAATAAAAGTTAGATAAAATGCAGCGTCCAGGGCGTGACGACTAACGGTAGAGGTAGTATAGTTGATAAAAGAAGAAGCAAGCAAAAAAACAGAAGTGGTTAAGGGGTAGCATTAGTATTCATTGGAACAGACAATAAAATCCACCACATGCAGTAGGTTAGGAGTGGTGGAGAGATAAAGTGAAAGAAAACAACAGACAATAATAAAAACAAAGTAAAACAGACCTAACTGAACTGGACGGAAGTGTGTGTGACGTATGGAATTCGAAGAAAACGGAGCTTTTGAAGCGCTTAAAAATAAGCTCTTTCTTATGCAGAAGTCGAGTCGAAACGGACCGTGACCGAGAGTGGTGCAAATTTCAGTGCACGAAACTTACATAATATCACTGTTAAGAGTAGTGCAAATTTTAAAAGAAATTTTAATTAAGGAGCCCTCACTAAGAGAGAGAGAGAATCGAGAGCGAATCGAAAGCGACTCTCTTCTCTCTCTTGCGCAAGAATTTCAATCTCACTTATACATTCACAAGTTAAACGTCAGACGCCGCAAAATGAGAATATCGTTGACTCATTTACGATCTTTTTAAACGCTGATAATATTTCCTCAAATTTTCAACTCATTTCAGCAAATTGACCTGCAAATTTGCTGCTCAAATTTGCCCTCCAAACAAACCCCCTGGAAAACGACTTTTGACTCACTTCGTTTGACGTTTCTCTCTCACCTCCCGTTGACACGGAACGGAACATGGATTTTCAATTCCCTGCTGTAATTTCGAATGCATGCAAACTCATGCATACAAATTTAGGTTTAATAAGTTTTCTCTCCGATTCCGTCGCCATCGTCCTCTTAGAGAGAACAAGTCCCAGCATTTTTTTCCCTCCGGGCCAAAGGAAAAAGGCATCTTTCCTGCTCCTTGCTCGTGATTTTTTTTCTCTCTCAGTACAGTTTGATTAATTTCATTTCGAAAAATCAAATATTTGAATAAAACATGGAACTGTACTTGCGGGGTTCTGGGTGGCCCCTCGGACGTGCCATTTCACCATTTTCAGTCCAGATTTTGCTTTGCGATATTTATTTTCCCAGGGTGATTCCCGCTCTCCACTTTAATGACTAATGGAAGGGACACGACCTACGATGGCGGAAGTTCTAGTTGGTGGAAATTTCGGGAAGAAGTGTCGATAGATTGCTTTGGCTTATTGAATTTATGCCTTTTTGTTAACTGTCACGTTGGGTGACATTATGTTTTTTTGTTAGATTTAATTTCAATTTATTTAAAAATATTTAAAATCTTCTATTGCTGAAAAAATCAACAAAATAAAAAGGAAAAAGTCTACACCCAAAGGAAAAATATATCTCAAAATCTGCAACATTGGATTTGCTGCAGAAAATGTCATATTTTAGAACATTTTTTGCAGCAAGCCCGTAGATCATTTTTGCCCGCGTGTAAAAATTTCAGCGATCTGCAGTTCTCACCAACACATATAACGCTGGCCCGTCCCCGAGCAACACTCCAAAGAGAAGCATATGTTGGTGCTCTTTCACTCACTTTTCATCAAGCGTCCATGGCGCGGTGGTAGCGTGTCGGATCAATAACCAAGAAATTGGTGGTTCAATCCTCGTTCCACTAAGTGTTTTTTTGTGAAATACAACCAAAAAGCCGTCGGTAATGTCGATAATTGTCGGTAACGGGCAAAAATGTCATACTCCTATATCGCAAAAAATGCATGAGGACAGATTTCATGCAGATTCTGATATACTTTCATGCCGCCATGCATCACAATCTTGCGACTGCCAGTTGGGTGTACCAAAGATATCCTCTCTCCGACACAATCGCATTCTTGAAACATTGAGGAGAGAAACACTCATCTCTCTTCTTCTCAAATTCAGAGCAAAGCGAGCTAGCGAAACTGACAGCGAGAGCGTTGCTGCAGCTCACACTCTGCAGCAACGCTCTCGCTGTCAGTTTAGCTAGCTCGCTTTGCGGGTGAGCTTGGAAAGAGAGAGAGATAAAGGAAGAGAGCAAAACAAAAATACGGAGGAGCGAATCTTTCGGAGAGAGACATTTTCATCAAACTCTATTTTAAGATTTTTTTTGTAAATTCTTCTTATTTTGCTTAAAATTTTGCAAATTTATTTTGTTACAGATTTGAAATTTTCAACCCCTCTCAATCTGACGGTACACAAATTTCCGTCACATTCCAAGGGACCAAAATTCCCGTGAGATGGCGTTCATTAGAAAAAGCAGCAAACGCGGGATGACGATGAAAAAGTGGTACCCAATTGGCTCGACGAAATTCGCTGCTCACTCTAAAGTTTGTGTGTTTTTTTTTTGCAATTCTTCGCGAAAGTACAAGAGATATGAATTTTGCTCACGTCCGATTGGTTCTATTAATTTTATTCCAATTCTGCTCTACCCACTGGGAAATTTTAGAGGGGTGGAGAGAAAGCGGAAACCTTCATGTGTGGGATGGAGATTTTTTTTACTTTTCAATTTTTTAACCATTTGACACATGTGGTGGGAATATCCGGATGGAATTTTGAGAGTTGGCTTCCGCGTGTGAACTACGCTGTGCTTGACAATGTGTTTCAATTTGCGAAGGTTTGATTGAAAATTTGATTTTGCTTTTATTCAACTCTTATTTGAAAGAAAATATGAACATCCTAAATAAATATAGAATAATTTGATGACCAAACGGGATCAAGAGATAAATATTGAGAAAATTTAATAATTTTTTAAAAGTTTCCAGAAAACATTAAAATAAATAGTTCCTTTTCCTTATTTTTTTTTTTAACTTTTCGATGATAATTATCGATGATGAACTATTTGGGGTAATATTTACCAACAAATGTTTTATAGGATAAAAATAACATTTCGACTTGAATTTTGAAGGTATATTTGACATTTGATATCAAATGTTACGTTAAAAATTAAGAAAATTCTTAAATACTCAAATTTTCATAATATGCAACATGAGTATCACATGAAGCAAAATTTTGTATGCTTTTTCACTTTTATTAGAGTTTTTTTTTTGTTTAAAAAAACTGTAATTTTCACGAAATACCGTAATTTTTTCGAAAATATATTTTTTTTATAATTGCAATATGGGTTCAAACAATTCAAATTTGCACGCATTTTTGCCGTTTGAGAATTTTTTTAACTAAAATAATATTTTTTTCCAATACTGTATTTTTTTCAAGTGCTAAAATTTTCATAATTTGCAATATTGTTATCAAAAGATTCAAAATTTTGCATGAATTTTTGCTATTTTAAAGTTTTTTGAATGAAATAAAGAAATTTTATCAAAGTACCGTATTTTTCTTGAAAATACTCCAATTTTCATATTTTTCAATATTTATCAAACGATTTGAAATTTCAAATGCATTTGAACTGTTTTTGAGTTTTTGAAATTAAATACTAAAATTTTACAAAATACCGTGTTTTTTTTCGAAAATACTCTCATTTTTATAATGTACAATATGAGTATCAAAAAATTAAAAAAAAAATCTTTTTTTTTTATTTGGAATCGGAAATTAAAAATTATGAAAATTTTAGTAAACAAAACAAAACATTTTTTTAAATAGCGTGTTTTTTCGAAAATACTCAAATTTTTATGATGTACAATATTAGTATCAAATTAATTAAAAATTTTTCATTTTTTTTAATTTGAAATCGGATATTAAAAATTATGAAAATTTCAGTAAACAAAACATTATTTTGTACAAATTTCAGTATTTCATCGAAAAAAAACCAAATTTATGTGGAAAAGCATACAAAATCCCACTTCATTTGATTCCAAATTTTGAAAATTTGATTATTTTACAAAAATATGGTAATTTTGATATTTTTTTTAGAATTTAATATTATAATATATTCTTGATGTAAGCAAGAAAATTTTGCATGGTATTGATTGATTAGGTAAATTTTAAAAATATTCAAAAAACGAGTGGGCATTTGAAATAATAACTTTAAAAAATAAAAAAAAATCATAGTAAAAACTTGTAAAATCGATTAAAAATTCCAAAGAAAATATTTCATAACGAGTATTTTTGAATTTTATTTTATAGAATAACTTTTTTTTAAATCTTTTAACGAATTTTGTTAAATGTTAAAGACATCGACCAGAGCCGAAGGACAAGAACTTTTATTAAAAAAAAATTAAAAAGCCAAAAAAGGATAAATTAGGTAAGACTAACTTTTCGCAAAATTAATTATTCAGAAGGTAGTTAACAGAAACTTTTTTGAAATTTTATCAGCTTCTCAAAATATTTTTCAGGAGTTTTTTCTCCTTTATAAAATATATCAAATTTAATTTTTTAAGCATTTTTCGAAAATTTTAACCTGAAAGTGCTTGACTTGAATAAGGTATAAGGTATATCAAGGTAGTATGATCAACTTTTTGAGAAATTTTCAGTTGCAAAATTTAAATTTTTTATTAAATAAACATTTTGAGATTTAAATTTGTAGAAATAAAACGTAAAAATAAGGTATATATTTTTCCACATACCAAACAGTCGTTATTACAACCTACAACTTTGCCGAATACCCTAAATCAATCAGAAAATCATATTTCAAATACTGATTTTTATACATTTACAAACCCAGAGACTTGTTTTCAAGAATTATGATGAAAAATTACTTGGTTTCCGCCTATGTGAGATCCCGAATATAAAATAACCATTCATTTACCATACAAGATCATAACATGACGTTTTGAGAAAAAGTGACCATTTAGGGAGCGGTTATTTTCATTCTTTTAATTTATATCTGACTTTTAAAAATTAAATGAGGACCGTATATTATTTTTTTTTTTGTAAAAAAAACGTTTGATTATTATGCAACCACATTACAAACAGTTTTCAAGTAAAAGAAAAAGAAGCATTTTTTCTAACCATCTTCACACCTGCTGAAAAAATAACATTGTTTTTACAAATTTAAAAATGCAGGCATTAAGGAAATTTTTAGTCATGATATAAAATAAAGTTCAATAACTATATCCTAAATGGTACCCCAATGGTAGTTGTCTTTGAGGGATGTTTTGATCGTTAACGGTTTGACGCTAAAAAACGAAAAAAATAATAGAATATAATGAATTAATAAAATTTACTCTTAAAATACAAAAAAAAAACATTGAAAATTTAGCAAAATTCTTAGTAAAAAAATCCAAGATTTCAACATCTTATCTTCAATGAAATTTAAATTTATTCATGCAAATAAAATAACCATAACTATAAATTGCCAATTTCAAACACGAAACGACGACGATAGTCATAAAGTGCACCCAACCGAGAAAGTGGCCGCCTCTTATCGTTTTGGCCGTTAATTACCGATGGGGCGGCACATTTTATGTCTCATAATCATAAGTTATTAATTTCAAACTGTGTTGTGACGGTGTGCGTGTGGTCTTCTCTCCCCATGAGAACAAAAAAAAAAGAGTATCGATATCACCGGAAAGAAACATTTGACCCATTATCCATTCCGGAAACATTATTCTTTCTTCTCAAGTTTGAGATGCATCTCCAAGTTTGAGGTTACGTAAATCTAGATGTAGACGACTTCCTCAAACGAATGTGCCACACGATCACCGATGATGGCGATGAGAAATCAATAAAGTTGCCCGGGTTTAAAAACGGGAATTTAGCTTAATTTTACAGTTATTGAAGGGGACGATTTCGAAGCTAGGTGTTTGTGGGCTAATTTTTGTCCGGTTTTTGCAACTTTCCGGAGGGGCCAGCTGGAATAACGGGTTTTGACCGGCGAGATTAGCTAAGATCGAACACAGGAAGGGGATCGGGTTCGATTGGGTTTTATTTTTCGATTTTTATAATGTATGGCATTTTGATGAGCTGGAAGTGGCGCTGGAAATTGATCTGAATTAGATTTTGAAAGGTGGAGTTTCCGGTTTTATTGATTTGAAATGACAAGATAAATTTAGGTTATGGATTTGCCTATCCCTTCAAGAATATTTTGAACGAGAATGTAGTTGCAGTTTGTTTTACCTTCAACTGAAATAATTTTAAAATTTGTTCATTAAATGAATTAATCGAACATTAAATTTTGGATCCTTTGTAATTTTCCTATTTCCTAAAGTGTCTTCCTTGACCTGATCAAAAGTGTTAACTAACAAGTTATCGTACCCAATAAATCAACAAATTAATTCAAATTAAAAAGAATATTTAATTAACTATCAGCCCGCACAATAAACAACAATAAGAAAACTATTAAATATATGGTTAAACAATTTTACATCAAATTGTAACATCATTTCACTTGTTATATGAATAATAATATTTGGAAAACAATAAACAGTTTTTTTTAAATACTAAAATTGACAACATAATAACAATAGAATAACCATCAAAAACAGTTTAATTACTATATATCTTGGAAATTAGTAATCAACTGTTAAATTGAAATTTGACTATTCAAAACTATTTCTAGGATGTACAAAAAAATGGTAGAAACTATACGTTGTATAGTTCAATTACCAAATGATAAATAGTACTCAAGCGGTTGTTGTCTTTGCGGGTTTCACAGAACCAGATCAGTTCACCAATTAAATTGCACAAATCGTGTCTTGTAAATTAAACCATAACCGCCAGTCCGTCCAAGTGAGAGGTGTCTTAAAAGTGATCCTCTCAAATCATAATATTGCTCTCAGGTTTTTTTTTCTTGACACGACCTCACTTGCCCATGATTTCACACCAAAGGTGGTGGGCGTCGTAAATTGCCGTGTTTACTTTACATTCTACGCTTAACTTGCCTCCACAGCTTGGGTAAACTTCCTCACAATATGAAAATTCAAACATAAAGTGCCTTTTTGAAGTCTCTCCACGCTCGAAACGGGGCGATTTTTTTTGCGCGCGAACGTGATTTACGACCCTATTGTTGTAATGTGGATCTACAGTACCTTTTCTTTTAAACTTTGACTACTAAACTATGAAAAGGGTGGAGATTTGTAGAGTCAAACTGATTAAAATTTGCTTTAAATCATTTTAAATTTGTCATTTTCACATAAATAGGTATGATTAAAATATAAATATTGCAAATAATTTTTTGAGGCAACAAAGAAGCTTTAAGCAAAACAAATCGATTTAAAATCTTCAATAGAGTTAAAAAGGTTGAAGCAAGACAGTGAGCAAGAGAGCAACGCTCTCTTTGTTTTAGATTCCTCTCATTGGTTGCTCTGCTTTGGTTCCGCTTGCTACAGTTTACTCTTGTTGCAGAGCAGCAATAGCGAATGGGAAGCAGAAGAGAATGTAAGAATCTGGATAGAAGAGAGTTGCTCTCTTGCTCACTGTCTTTCTTCGATAACAAATGTTAAATTTAACGAGATTTTATTGCAAAATTTATTTTTGTTCTTTTTCTTCATATTTTGTTTAAAATAATTGAAAAGCGTGTTAAAAATTTCTCAAGTCAGTTTTTTTCCACTAATTTTTTCATCTCCTCACGAAAAGTTGCACCCCGCTCTCGAGATGGCGCAAAGAGATCGACCTTGTCCGCGACTTTGACGCCGCGGATCATCAGATCTTTCGGCACGCTTGCTTCAGCTAATTTATGGGGCCGCAAACTCGTGCCAAGCTTGACTGACCCCCAAGTCAGGAAGATATCGATCATGCTTGCGCGAACCAACCATACCGTCAGCGGTGATGGTTATTGATTTATGCTCAACAAAACAAGACAAAAAAAGTTTAGCAAATTTTGCGCGGTTTGAGGTTATGTAAGGTTAAGCTCATTTTTTTTGTAAGGGTGCTCAAACGATTCACACAATTGATTAAAGTTTTGGCCCCTGGTTTTAATTCGCGCTCGCGCGCGCGGTTCGATTGTTTTTATTGCGGTAATTTCTTCGGTTAAGAGGGGCCTCTCTTTGATTAACCAAGTGGCCATTATCGGAGTTTTGTTTGATTTTCTCCATTATTTTGTGCGGGAAGGTTTCACTTTGGCCCACGCGATTAGTATGGCGGGAAGGAATTTCGATTAGTGGAAATTAAAACGATTGCGTAACTTATCTGTAAATGAAAAAAAGAAACTACTTCACTTGGCTAAAATTTCACAGTTAAAAAAGTGTAAATACTTTTCTTTTGTCGACCGAATTCAATAACATGTAAAAATACATAAATTCCACCTCGCCGTGTAAATTTACATGTTTTTCATGTAAAAATAAATATATATCAACCAATTTTTTTTAATGTGTTGAATTACATGCAAAATGATGTAAATGTTTTCTTTACAGTTTTACATCTTCGATATTTTCATTTTGCACCTTCGGTTAATTTCAATCATCACGTCTTATTTTATTTTCTTATTTGTATTTTTGATTTCCAAATTTGATTCTATGTCAAATAATTGGTCATACTACCAATTGAGTTGTACCCATCTTTTGCTGATAGGAATGTTTTCATTTTGTGAAATTTTAAAATGGAAAACCGCAGAAATTGTAATTCTGCATAAATCTTATATTTGTGTGATGAAAGGGCAACATGTCGAAGCGTTAAAAAATGAACCAGAATTATGATACTAATTTTACAGTCAAATTCATTCAAATTTTAATCTTTGGTGGAGCAAAATCGAACTTTTTTTTTACAAAGTTAAAATATTTTTAAAATTCTATTATGGAAGGTTTTAGAATTCTTGAAAATTGGACTAGATGATTGAATTTATTTCAATTTTATTAGTGTGATTTTTTTAACTTTTCTTATTTACCTAAGAATTTCTATTGACATTTTTCTAGAAAAATATCAAGATTTTTGTTTGAGTTTTAATTTGCTTTTTTTAGAAAGATGGTACTATTTTATTTTTGCCGAGGGGCTTTTTGAATTCTTCTCAACATGCGTTGTTCTGAAATATTTTCTAAAAAAAAGCAAGATTTAGTGAAACTTGTGCAATTTATGGGAGTTTTTGCTCTTTTTTTTTTAAAGAGAACTAGTCTTTTATGAATTGCTAAACTTATTTTAAATCTACTAACATTTTTGTATGAAAAACATTACTCAAGAGTTTTTTTTGTTTTGTTTCAATTTTGAACATTCAATATTTGTGAATTCTACCATGCCTTCTAATGAAATTATCTATTTTTTAAAAGAAAATGTCTTCTCATTTTTTTTTTTGGATTGTCATTTTTTTTTGGAAATACTCATACTTTCATAATTTAAAATATTGCATTGATACGACGCAATAATTTGAATAGATTTTCATTACATTGTATTTTATAGTGTAAAGTACTAAAATGTTCACAAAATAACGTACTATTTTTAAACAAGTGAAATATTTTATTATATGCAATAAAGGTATCAAATTAGGCTAAATGTTGCATGATTTTCATAATATTAAAGTTTTTAGTGCAAAATAGTCGATTTTTTTTAAACAAAGTATCGTATTTTTATAAAATTACTTTTTATAATTTGCAACATGGAATCGAAAAGATTAGAACTTTTAATATGAAAGAATAAAATTTTCACAAAAAAAGTTTCATTTTAATTATTTGAATTTTCCTAATTTGAATTATGCGTGTTTGGTTGGCCATGGGATTTGGTTTTAATTCAATATTTCTCGGATTAGTTTTCAAAAAGCCGTAAGAGCCATTGGTAAACAAAGTCCTTTTTGCATCGGTATTCGACCTTCTTACGAAAAACCAATATCAAAAATGTTTGAGATTGTTCATCTACACGCCCTTCAAGTGCCCCAAACTACAAATAAATGAAATTTTGTTTCATTTTGGAGAAAAACGAAAATTAGTGACAGAGGTCACGGTGGCTCTTACGGCTTTTTGAAAACTCACCCGAGATTTTCAAAATATTTAATTGATGGTTTTTTTTCCTGAAGATATAATTTTTTGCGGTAATTTTTTCAACAAACATACATTTAAAATTCAAAGAAACATAATATTCTAAGAAACTAATCTGTAAACTTTATTGCAACAAAATTCTATACCAAATTTGGCGTCTTTTAACACTCATATTTCAAATTGTAAGAAAATTAAAATTTTCTAAAAAAAACGGTATTGTGTGAAAACTTTAGTACACTATTTATTTTACACAAATAAATTGTGATTAGGTAAGAATCTATACAAAATATTGCGTCGTTTGATTCCCATATCGCAAAATATGAAAATTTGAGTATTTTCAACAAAAAAACAAAACGGCTTTTTATGAAAGTTTTGGAGCAAATAGACATTCTAAAACCCTCTACAACGCAACCCCGCGACGAGCTTCGATATGAAAAATCGCAAAAAAAAACATTTTTCAACAAATTGTTGATCTTCAAAATGCATTGGAAAGTAAAACTCTAAAAATATTAAAAAAAAAATAAGGTTTGAAGTTTGACTTGTTATAAGTGACTTTGGCAATGTTTTTAACACTCAAACGCTCGGGTAGTCATTTGACCCCTATTTTTTTTCTTAAAAATCTCATAACTTTTGATAGAATTGACCAATTTGGATGCTTCCGGGTGCAAAAGATCCAGATTTGTCTATATTTTCAACTGTCAGACGGAGGACAAATGTGGTCCATTTTTACCGGAGATATTCCGGATTCTGTTGAGGTACCTCGGCCCTCCTAAATGGATATTTGGCCAATATAATAAAAACTTTTCAACAGAATAAAATCGGAAATGATGCAAAACTTCAAGGATTCATTCTAAAACATCATCCTGCATAGATAAATGACATGCTGAAGACCTTCGGGCACCGGAACAGGTTCTATCCGGAAACGGTTCACTGAGCTGAGGTCAATTGTTGCCCAACTGGAACCGGCTCCGCTGCCCCGTAGGACTTAACCATGTCAATTATTTTTGCAGGATGATGTATTAGGATAATGCCTTGTAGTTTTGCATCATTTCCGAAATTTTTCTGTTGAAAAGTTTTTATTATATTGGCCAAATACCCATATAGGAGGGCCGAGGTACCCCAACAGAATCCGGAATATCTCCGGTAAAAGTGGACCACATTTGTCCCCCATCTGGCAGTTCAAAATATAGACAAATCTGGATCTTTTGCAACCGAAAGCATCCAAATTGGTCGATTCTATCAAAAGTTATGGGATTTCTAAGAAAAAAAATAGGGGTCAAATGACTACCCGAGCGTTTGAGTGTTAAAAATGTAATTTTTTTCGGGGTCAACTTTGGCTGTGTTTTTTACTAACATTTCCTATATTTTAAGTAAAAATAAGAATGCAGTAGTTTTTCTAGTGTCCCAGACTTTGCCTCTACGCATTTTTTTACAATTTAAAATATTGAAAAATTTACTGTAGAAACATGAAAAAATAGGCAAAATGTAATGATAGGAAATGGTAGAATAGGCCAAATACTACCAAAAACAATCATAAACTAAACAAGATAAGTACAAATCAATATACTTAAAATAGAACAAGAAAAACATAAAACAAGAAAAGTAAAGTTTTTCGTAGAATAAAAGTAAAAAATACAATTTTTAGAGAAAAAAAATTGGCAGCAGAGGGTTGAAATAACAAAAAATAAAGAAATGCACGAACAATATTGAAAATAGAAGAAGTTGAACTACACAAAAGTTGCAAACAATGAAAAAAGTAGAAAAGGTTATATAGAACGAGACAAACTCTTTTAAAATATATTAAAAGCGGGTAATAAAATTCTAAGGCCGGCTACGAAATTATCCAAAAATAAAACCTTTCTCCTAGACAATGTTCTAGCTCATTTTCGAACCAGCAACCTCGTGGAAGCCAGCAATTCATCAGAATTTCCGCAATTCCGCCATCGCACCGACGCAATCCGGCGTGTCATCGCTGGCACGTCCCACGGGACCTGCCGGATCGCGCTGTCATCATCCGTCGCAAGACGGGGCATTCTATGTTCTTGTTGTCGGTTGGTCGTTCAGAGTTGTCGAAGTCGCATCATCAATCTCTTTGTAGTTTTGCGTGCACTCACGAACGCCGTCGTTGTTTTTCTTCCAGCGATTGTCGTCTGAGGTCTGAGGCAGTCCTGCGTTGACGTTCTTCAGGAGAGTTGGAGGAGGTTGGCGGGAATTCCTGACATCGTGCTCGTCATCGGAATTAGATCAGAATTCTTCGTCACGCAGCAGCAACATCATCGCCGCAGAGAGTGGTTCCTGGTTAGGGCTGAAGAAGACGACGACTTGGGGAAAGGATTTTGTGGCAGCTCAAACACGACAATTTTCCAATGTTTTTCTGCTAACCAGTCACAAACGCACACACACGTGTACACAGAGGAAGAGTGCAATTCTTCACCCCTTCGGGGTGCATTCGAGCGAAATGATAGGAATGGTTCGTACGGAAAGGTTCAAGGGGTTGCATTCGATGGTGGTTTTTCTTGGTGCTTTCGAGTGGCATGCAAATCATTTGGAGAATTTCAGTCAAATATTTTCTGTTATTTTATCAAGCGTTAGTTTTACCACCAGGATAAATGTATTAAAGGAACATTCCCTATATAATGCGGATAAATGTGAAAAAATTGAGCTTTGGAAGTTTGAAAAATTTTATGGTTTATTGATACCTCTATTTCTATGTAATTTTACATCAATTTAGGCAGAATATGTAAAATTACATCAATTTAGGCAGAATATGTAAAATTATAAAATATGTAACAAAAAAATATGTGTTAATTGTAATATGTGCAAAAAATTTAAAAATTTAATTTACGAGCCACGGTTTTAACATAAACTTTGAAAAATAATGTGTAAAAATGAAACTACAACACAGAAGATGAAAATTTTACCTCATTGGTGTGGTTTTACCCAGTTTCCGAGGTTCAATAACGCATTTTATGAAATGCGCAATTTTACTTCTGAGAAATCGGCTAATATTATAGCAGCGTGAAAAAATTGCTTGTTTTTCATTGTAATTCAATTTGTTGTACATAAGTTTAGGCAAATCTGCTTAGAAATTGGTGAAATCACACATTTCCCATTTTCAAATTTCCGACTTTTCCAGAAATGCAAATATAGGGATTTTTATCTAGAGAATGATTTCCAACATAAAACTCCTAATAAAAAAAGTCATTATTGATCATTGAAAAAAAATCTCGTTCAATTTAATAAAATCAAACAATTGACAATTTTCTCAATAAACAGAAACTTAGCACAAAATGCTTAGAAAAATAATTCAAAAATGGAAGTGCTCTTTAGTTTGATTTCGAGTAGAAACATAAAAAAATAGTCTTTGAAAAATAATCGATAGCCCAATAATACTTATATTTTCAATGTTTATTTCAAAGAGTTAAAGATAACTGAATTTAAAATTGTAGTCTATTTTTCGTTTAATTTAATTTTAGATGAAAGAACGCTTTATCCATGATAACTGTTACTATTCTTTAAAATAATTTAGAAAAAAAAATCTAGAAATTAGTTTAAAAAAAATCTTTACCAAGTTGCGTTTTTAGTTTTGTAAATTTGAATATATAATTTTTGAATCAATTTTGATTTATCTAGTTGTCAGTATTTAACTTTTTTATTAATATTTTTATTAAATGAAAAATTCAGTTTGATACGATTCCACGTTTTACACCTTATTTTGTACAAAATGGTGTGCAATTTTTTCATGTTTTTAAAAAAGTTTCTCATTTTGCTTGGGATTCCCGTCTTTTTGACAAAACATCTGAAATTGCCGGCATCTTCCCGATTTTTTGCGGATTTTTGCGAATTCCCGACTTTTTCGATTTCCCGACTGGAGTGGCCACCCTGCAATGCTTTTGATTGATTTTATATTAAAAAGTGTTTTTCACGAATTTTTCAGAATGCAGCTTGTTGAAAAAAAACATAATTAAAAAATGTTTATTTTTGAAATGTTGAAAAATTTGATGGTTGAATATTACCTCTTTTTCCATGTAATTCTACGTAATTTTATATGGAATGTGCGAAATTATACATAAAAAGATGTAAATTACACATTTTTAAAGATAATAATATTACACACGCAAAATATGTCATAATTCCTAGATGTAATATTGCCATATTTTTTTTTACTGTGTACTTAAACTTTTAAAATATACAATTAAAAAAAATCAAGGATGAAATGCGTTCGCTTATTTTTTTTTAAATTCCATTAAAAGACAAATCGAGCGGGGAAATAATCATTCAAAATCAATTTTAAAATTTAAAGATTTGTTGATTTGCAAAAAAAAAACTTCGATTAAACAAGCATTTTTTATCACAGAAAAAAGATTTAAAATCTCGTGTTAAAAATTATAATATGTAAATTTATCTGTTTTTATAAATGTGTACAAAATCTTGCCTAAAATTTTACTAAATTGATGTTTGTGTAATTTCACACCAAAAAATGGGTGAAATTTTGTAAGGAAAATTAATCAATTTGTATCTTTTTCTAAGTAATTTAAAAATTAAAAAAAAAATCAATTTCAAATCAAAAGAACTATTCAAGTCATTTTTTTAAGGAAAAATTGAAGTGGGAAGGGGAACAACAAATTGAAATAAAATTCTGCAAAATTACAAAAAAGAGGTAGGAGAAAAGCCCGCTTTTTTTAAACTTTTTTTACTGTGAACAGAAAACGTCCCATATAAAATTTAGTCAGAATTTCTCCCCCCTTCACAGAAAAAAAAACAATTTCTGTTCATGAGTTTAATAACCACGAAAGAATTTATTCATGATTATGGTGCATTTGCACTCAAATTCATGAAAACATTTCACGATTTCGGGAATTGACTTTTTTCCGTGTTTAGGCTACCTCATTTGGGGAAAGCACTAAAATATCATTAGAAAATGTAACTTATTGAACAGTGAAAAAACATAACAAGTACATGCAAAGTGCCAATTAAATTGCAATAAACCGCGAACAATGAACTTCCAAAAAAGGAATTATTCTCCATCTTGAAAAGCAAACAGGATTTTTTAATCGCAATAAAAATATAAAATCATTAAAAATCGAAAAACAAACATAGATAGTAAACACCAAAAATTACCCGATCGGTAAACTCGCCCCACCCCACCACCGCCAGCAGTCGTGGCCGAGTGGTTAAGGCGTCTGACTCGAAATCAGATTCCCTCTGGGAGCGTAGGTTCGAATCCTACCGGCTGCGGACATTTTTTTTGGTGTCGTTTTCACGGTCAACCGTTTTGTTGTCGGGGGTTGCTGTCTCGTGTGAATGGACTCTGGTCCAACAACAACAACAACACAGAATTTGAATTAAGTTGAGTTGAGTCTTGTGACTGACAGGGGGTTAAGTATGTCCGCCCAGAAGCAGACTTGGCGGGGGTCACCGTGGGGTAGAAGTTGCCCATTGTCCAACAGCACTGAGGTTAAACGGTTAGACGGTCGGGTTTTTGTTTTGTGGTTGACTTTGCCGTGGGAAAAAATGTGCGTTTTGTTCAAAAGGGTGCCTTATTGTCTGTGTTTGTTTACTTTTAGTATCTGGTTATTTATCATTTGCGGAGCGCCCTTCCGACGAACCTGTCAGCGCGAACTGGAAGTACTTGTTTTACGTTTTAGAGACTAACCCTTGAGTGACAATGCATAGTATTACAATTTTATTATTGCTTCTTGTCTATTTTTGTTAATGTTTAACGAAATCTAAAAAAATAATTTCAAGCTTTTTTTCAAAATTAAAAAAAAATATTCCGGAATGTTCAATCAAGGGTTAAACACCAACTTCATAAGATACCGTTCTCGGAGGTGACCGTTTTAACGAGATTGTTGTCATTTTCCCCCCTAAACTTAAATTCATAGCCGTGATACGATGACCGTGACGTTGGCCAGCCACTTGTTTCACTGAGAGTTTTCCTCGATTTGCGCTCGCCAACAGGCCCGTGTTTCGAATTTCAAGGTTGGCACTCTTAGGAATCGTTTTTTTTCGTTTTTTTTTTTTCTGGTGGGAAATATGACTCTTTAAAAAGACACTTGCCAGACTTGAGTGCTCAGCTAGCGGAAGTGGCTTTTGTAGATTTTTTTATTTTTTATTGTAAAAAGATTGATAACATTGTTGTGCGTATGACGAAGTACACAAAAGGAAGTAACAAAAAAGAAGCTTGGCTCCAGAGAGGATCGAACTCACGACCTTCGCGTTATTAGCACGACGCTCTAACCAGCTGAGCTATGGGGCCGCTTGATATTTAGAGAAATTTTTAAAGGCCAAATTCCATGCGTCTCCACTGTAGTTCTAAATTTAATTTAAAAATAATTTTATTGTTAAATTTAACTGTAAAAATATCTGAAAATTTATGATTCTTTTTTCTGAACGTTGAGTTTTGATTTCTGTTTCACACTCACCCTCCCCCGCGAAAGTCGAGTGTAAATTTGATTGAAAACAATTTATTGTGGTTTTCAACAGCATGCTGTTTTTTGTTGTTGCGTCAATAAAAAAGCAACATCAGCAAAAAAAAAACACTCTTGTTTACATGTGGGTCCTGATGGGCGACAGAAATGAAAATCATGAAAATCTTAATTCATAATGTTGAAAATTATTACTTTTCCAACCAACTTTTCAGCATCCATTTCAGTGCTGAAAAGTGGAGCTTTTAAGCATTTATTATGAAATGTGTTACTTTTCGATTCTGTTATATTTGATAGAGAAAGATAGGCTGTTTCGTAGTTAGAGAATGACAGGAAAAGTTAGAAGAGTGACAAAAAGTTAAATAAAAAATCACCAAATTTTTTTAACATGTATCATTTTTTTCAGTGTAGTCCGTATCCATACCTACAACTTTGCCGAAGACACCAAATCGATCAAAAAATTCCTTCAAAAGATACAGATTTTTGAATTTTCATACATCATTTTTGTATGGACAGCTGGAAAATTTGTATGGAAAATTATATGGACAAACTAATGATGCAAAATGGCTTCTTTGGGCATACCGAAGGCACCAAAAAAGTTTCAGTCGGATTAAAAAATACAATAATTAAAATTGACGAAAAAAGACCGATTTCGTAGAGAATTGCTCTATTTTCTCTGCTTTTTACATTTTTTTTTTCATTTTACATAGAAAAAACTACATTTTGCGATATCCTGTAACTTTACATGAATTTCACCCTTAAAAAGATGTAACTTTACACATTTCTAAATGTTCTGAAATAAAATCTGTCAATAAACTGTGTGATAGATTTGTACTCTACAGTAAAGAAAAATCCACTTCCGGGGAGAACAAAATGCATGTCTTTGGGCGTTGAACCGTGAAAAAAGGGGTAACATTCTTGAACTGTTTTTTGGCGTATTTTTTGTTTGTGTTGAATTGCTGAAAGAACATCGCCGCTGGCGATACAAATCCGGAATTCGATTTACGCACTAGGATGACAACTTCAAGGATGGATGTGAAAAGTGACCAATGGAGTTTGTGAGTAAGTGTGTGTTGAACACGGAAAATAATATTCAGAAAAAATACATTTCACTTTCATCAACGATTTTTGAGGGTTTCTTTTTCCTAAAATAAAATTTAAATAGTTTTTTTAATAAAGAAAAAAAATTCAAACTTTCCATCACTTTTGCCAAATTCCAAGAAAGGTGACGACCAATCCTGTCACAACTGTCGCGTCCTTTTTGACTGTTTTATTCTCCCCCTTCAAAATTCTACGAAAAAGGTTCACACGGAGAAGTTGTTGGTGCAACAAATGCAATTGATTGAGGTGGATTGTTTTTTGTTAGCCGCCGAGAACGTTTTCAAGGGGAGTTGGATTTGCTCCACTGGATTCTCATCTTCTGGTGGTTGGCTTTCGGGGATTAAATTGCATCGCTTTTTTTTTGCTGTAGTCCTTACGTACTGGAATCCAGGTTGTTTGGAATTTGGGAAGGTTGTTTTTTTTTGTGTGTTTGCGATGTCGCACCCCGAGCAGACGGAAATAACTTTGGAATAACATTTTTTGATATTTGAAAATACTAGGGCAATAACATTTTATGTTATTTATAACAAGATTTGTTATTCGTCGTTATGAATTTTTTGTTATTGGATTGTTATTGTAATAACAGACTAATAACATTTTGAGTTATTTTTCGAACAATTTTTTGTTATTATTTTTTGTTATTTTAACAACTAATCCGATCATCTCAATAATAGTTGGAGTTATTGTTCCATAACAAAAAATGTTATTTCCAAGTTGTTTTGGCTTTCAACCAATATCAGACCAATAACAAATTTTGTTTTGATAACTTAAACTGTTATTAAACTCTTATGCAAAAATTGATTTCTCAAGAAGATTCCATAACACTTTCTGTTATTTTAACAGTATTTGTTATTGAAATGGCATGAATTTTGTTATTACCGACTGCCCGGGACTCCTTTAGAGGATTTGTGTCCGGAATTTGAATGGAACTCACCTGAAATGAAACCAGAAAGAAGAGTTTGGGTTAGATTTTTCTAACTTTTTCTTACAAACTTAAAAACATAATTGTTATTGATTTGAATTTATCACTAATAGATTTTTTTTTCTTTTTTCTTTCAGGTATGATTCTATCATCGCAAAAAGGGTGATTCAGAGCAAATACTGATCACAATTTGTAATTAATCTACGAACCAGCAGCAAACCGGCTAATCTTTCGATTGCATTTAAACTGCAGTCATTTCCTCGTTAAACTCGAACCTTCAAGCTCAAACCGGTCGAACCACCCTTAACAGAACTTGGTAATTGTGCAGTTGCCCCTAAACGGCGTAAACACCACAGCCCACACACACAAGACAAAGTACCAACTTCTCTAAACTGCTTGATTTCTGCAGCCTCCAGCGCAAAAGTTCTCTCTATCCCTTCAAGAAGTGTTCTCGCGTGAGCTTGATTGCCTTCGTTGATGGATTCAATCGTTGAGACTGCCCTTTAACGAAAACTTGTGTGGAGGTAGGAGAAGGAGGGGGGAGGGGTCCATTTTACCCCCCTTAAATGCTTCGGAATAAATTGAAAAAGAATTAGAACCTTCTACAGCTGGAAAAAAAAGGTTTTTGCTTTGCTGTTTGATGCCAAAATGCAGGAACAGATCATGTGCAATTAAAGTTTCACTAACAATCGCAGGGGGTCGGACGGGGCTAGGCTCTGGGTCGGGTATAGTTCGGTCCGGAGGTCGGATGCTCTCCTGGGCTGACCCTCTTCAGATCATGGCCACCAACAATAAGTCAGGATAGGTTAGAACAATTCTCTGGAAAGTTTTTCTTGAATATTTGTGTTGTATTGAACTTTTCCAAATATTTTGCTGAATTCTATAAATTTGAGATTTTTTTTCCTAAAAAATAGGTATTTTCACAAAATAACTTGGGCACTATTTCTTCATAAATAAACTACCTTAAATGACTGCATTTTAAACGTGGCGAACTTCATTAAAATTTGAGTATAGTTAAATTTTAAAAGAAAATTATGATGTCAGAGTTAATTTCAGTTGTAATTTTTTTATTTTAAAAAAAGTGTCCATTTCTAAAAATATTTGATCAAGAAGCTGAGAAAACTCTACAATTTTCATGACTGTGAAAATTAAAAAGTTGCTAAATTGTATTACAGTCCAGACTCGATTATCCTAAGCCGTTGGCAAAATTTCACTTCGGATAATCGAATCACGAAAAAAATGTTTTTTCGTTGTCTTATTTTTGGTTGTCAAGCTTAAGGTTGACCTCTAAACTACTCTAATGTTATTCAGAATTTGTAAATCCAAGATGGAGGCCAAAATGGCGGTGATGAAATATTTAAAAAATACATTTAGTAATTTAATAGGCAATTAACCACTCAAATTTAACAAAAAGGGGTCGCAGAACTCAAATTTTATGTTAAAAGTAAGAAAATAAAAAAATTAAAAAATAAATGTCATGATTCGTGTTAGTCGCGGGGAGCAGTGAAACATGCGAAATAAAACGCGGCGCACTGGATTAAATTAAAGTGGACTGTATTTTTCTACTCTCGACTAAATCTAATTTATTTGTAAGAAAAAAACGTGGATTGTCGACTGCTCTGGTCGACGGTTGTTCTGAGAGTGTTGTGTGTGTGGTTACTTCCGCTGTGAGCGGGGTTTTTGTGTCGATCAAGTTGGCAGCGACGGGCGACGGCGAGTTTGACAGCTGCTCGTGCGGGGGATAGAACGCCGCACCAACACCGTCCGTTGCGCACAGGGTGACTGCGCGCGAACAATTCGATTATCCGAAGTCCCATACAAACCTTCGGATAATCGAGGCTTCGGATAATCGAGGCTTCGGATAATCGAGTCTGGACTGTATTGCGAATTGAAGTTTTGTCTAGAAAACTTTTTTTTTTGTAAGTGCTGTTTAATTATATGTACTTCATTTTAATTAAAAATCAAACATTTGTGCAAATTAAAAATAATGCAATGCATAGAGGGCCTCGTGGCGCGGTGGCTGCCGATCCCTAAGTTGCTATGGGGCGCGGGTTCGATTCCCGCCTTATTCTCCTGGCCTTCTATCGGATGGGGAAGTAAAACGTCGGTCCATTTGCGTAAAAGAGGTTTTGGGTGACTCACCACACATAACCTTCGGACGCCTAGAAATGAGCAGAAACTTGCAACAGAGCCCACAAAAGACCCGGGGGTCGTTGAAGTGGATTGCTTTGCTTTTTTTTGCAATGCATATTCATTTTTTTTTTAATTGAGATAATCAAATTCAGGCTTTTTTATATTTGCATCGTCCTTTTAAAATATTTTTATAAAGAATCCCAGCACATGTCAAAGCCAAAAATATAAATTTAAACTTTTGAACACTTATGCAAAGTTATGCTTGATTTTTTTTGTATCTGAAAATTGTAAAAAATAAGATTTTTTTTAAATTAAATTGAAAATCCGATTTAGATGTCATAAAATCAAAATTGAAGATGATTTCTCGGCTTCGATTCGATTGAAATATTAAAGTCACAATTTAAACGGATTTTTATAAACTTCCTGGGGTTCTTTTTTAGATCGCCAAATTAAAAAAAAACGGCCATTTCTGGAGAAAGTAACACAGCCATGTTTGGGCCATTGCAAATATTTTTCAAAGTTTATGTCACCCTTTCAATATTTCCTCAAAAAATCAGAGGAAACATTTTTTTTTCATAAATAAAAACGTAACCTAAATAAAAATAGACATGTAACCAAAATAACCAAAGTAACTGAAAATAATTTAATATTAATTAAACTACGTTGATTCTCATTTTAAACATAGTTATAGCATTATAGTATATTTTTTGTTAAAAAAAAAAAAACAAAATGAATACAATTAGAATTTTATAACAAAATAACGCTCGAATTTCCTTAGCACAAAACAGAACAAAAATAATGGTAATATTCATCAGGGCATGGTGACAGTTTTTGTGTCAGAAAAAAATATGTAATATTACATCAGGAACTGGTAAATTTTCACATTTTTACACATTTTTTAGGTAAAATTACTCAAAAAAGACCAATTTAAACCTTCCAAAATTCAACTATTTTTTTTACTGAGTAGTTAAAAAATTGTAATACAATATTCTAATATCAATATGACATCTAAGAATGTTGACAGACTTGAAGCTTATTGCACATTAATTTAGGTAAAATTACTCAAAAAAGAGTTCATATTCAACCATCAAATTTCCAAGGCTAAATTTTGCATGTTTTCTTGTAATGTTTGAAAGCAAAACCTTTTTTTGCAGAACATACAAAAAAAAACAAAAAAATGTTTACATGTTCGCAAATAATTGAAATTTTCACAAAATACCGAACTAATTGCAAAAATCAAAAAATTAAGGAAATTGCAATATGGGTAAATGATTCTCTACAACATTTTATTTTTTTAAACTTAAAAAAAAGTCAGATGATGAACCTTTATGATTGAAAACCGAAAAAAATGCGTTTGAAAATAAATTTCAATAACTTTTCAAATGCTTACCTAAGTATGATGAATAAAAAAGTGAATTTTAAGTATAGTTTTTTTTTCAGAAATTTGAAGAATGCAAATGAAAAGTACACCAAATATTGATGATACATATAGGAATAAAAGGAACCTTTTCTTTAAAAAAAAATCGGGACTTGTAGGAAAATTATCATAATTCGCAACATGGAGGTGATTTTTTTTTGTCTGGATTCGAAAAGAAATATATTCTGTGAAAAGTTAAACAGGAAAAATACTATAGTTGCAAGAAACCTGTCAAAAATACTCATCACATTTTTTTGGCAAAATACAGTTTAAAAAATAACAGAAGAAAAACATTGTATTATATTGAAACATAGGCCAAAAAACTCAATTTGAATTTCAACTTGTAAAAATTTGTGATAAAAGATTACAAAAAAATTTAAGAGCATAGTTGGGTAAAACTAATTTAAAGTTTCTGACAATCCTCCCCCTTCCTCTTCAAAAAAAAAAAATCAAAATAAAATATTACACCTTAAGAATAAATAATTCATTAAAATACATTGTAAAATGTTTATTTTTGTGCTTGAATCAAACAGGACACCGGCTTTTACAAATTTGAATTTTTTGATAGTTTTTGTTTCCAAATTTGTAAAAATGAAAAATGAAAGTTTTAAAACTAGTCCCCCCGTCCACTTTCCCCTCAAATAAAAAAAAAAATAACAAAATTTGTTATGGTGGTCAAAATTTAAATATTCACTATTTTATTTAATTTTCAATAAAATGTTTGAAAAAGTGCTTTATACATTTTAACGGTCATGGTACTATTAGAAAAATAGCTAAATATCAATAAATTTATCAACAAAACATCATAAAGTTTTACGTATTTTTTCCGATTTGTGGTTCATTTCTCACCTACCTTTTTTCAGCATAAGAAACAAATCGTCACTGTCGTGCTATCTTGTCGCACGTGCCAAATTGAGTTAAGAACGACATTTTGTGTAGCTCTCAATGCCTCACGTTTTGACCTTCACAAATCGCCAAAATTTTATTTCAATCCCGAGATATTCAACAAAAATAAAAAATAAAAACTCCGTGCATTGTTGTCATTCTTCATATGAAAGAGGTTTTTTTCTTGTCGTGCTATCTTAACACACCCCGAAAAAAGCTGTAAATGCGACAATTGGCCAAAGGGATTTCAGGTCAGAACGCGTTTGACACACGTACTTGCCCGACTACCGTAAACATTTGTAATCATAACTCGGGACCTCGGCAACCAAATTTAACCAAACTTCAGGACAATGCACAGAATGGTCAACCAAACAAAACGTGTTTGTTTTTGTTAAAATTGCGTGCGCTAGTTTTGCCTTCTGATTTTTTTGGGTTAAATTTGAAGGGGGCAAGACAAAAACTTGACATTAAATTCGCATTGGCCTAAACACACTCCAAAAATTTAACAAACACGTTTTTTCAGAGAACTCCAACAACAACCTCCTTCGCCACTATTTTTACGCCGAGACGTTGAGGGGTCCGGGGAGCTTAGCAGTGGGTTTGCGAAAATCAAATTATTTTGCATACAACGAGAGAACCTTAGAAGAGTACAAAGGGGCTTCTATTTCTATGTCTGTTGTGGCCAAGGAGCAGCTGCTGCTGCGCCACCGGAGAAGCCAAAACACGCCCCCCTCCCCTCGTGTGTGTGTGTGTCTAATGTCCAGCAATGTGCCCTTTTTGTGTGTGCAATTTTGGCCCCTGATAGGTTAATTATGATTGATTTTTTTTCTTTCTTTCTTCTTGCTCTGGTCTGATCTGGAAACGACCCCCAGAATGGGTTGGTGTGCCTTACTGGACCCCTTAATGGCCTCTCCGAGGGTGGTCACGCTGGTCAGAGCATAATTTCTCGGTCTAACCTCTCGATGCTGCTTTGTGAAATATTTAGACAGCATTAGAATAACAACCCAGAGAGAGGGAGATCGATTCTTTGTTGTTGGGCGATGGCGAAATTAATAACAGAGTGCAAATTGTTGGCGAAACTTGGCTCTTGTAAGCGGATAAAGGGGGCAGCACGTGGCAAATTATGGCAATAAAACGTTTATGCTCCATAAATGGGGTTTTGAGATCGGGCACGATAAAGACATTTGCATATTTGATTGGGGAATAATACAAGGAAAACGAGAACAATTGCGCAATACATCAAAAGAACAAACAAAACATGTAAAACCAAAACTAAATAAAAAAAAAATATTACAAAGCAAAAAAATTCAAGTAATATTAAAATAAAAATCAGAATGATAAACAATTGTTCAACAATAAAAATTAAAAAAAAAAACTGGCGATTTGACAATACTTTCGTTTAAGTTAAATATTTAAAATCTCAAAAATCGATCACTTAACTTTCTCCAAATTCTTCTATCCAATTTCCAAAAATCTCAAACCTAGATTAAATTTTCAAAACAACCTATCCCTCATGGGTTTCCTATGCAGATAGGGCCTTTTGAAAATTTAATCGAGAAACCATCAAAACCGAAACCAAAGCAATCAAAGCAAACATCTCTTTCAAGTGGCGGCCTCTCCTAATCGATTGTTGTTTGCCACAAACGTCAAGTTTGGCGGACCCCCACACCGACCGGCACGACCGAAAGACCCCTCACGATCGATTGCCGACCGCACTTTGATGACAGGTTGAACGGTGCTGCCGCTGCCAACTAGTTGATGCCGCCGCCGGGGAAGATGAATGGATTGTGGTGTTTCAAATTGGCTTGTGGTGGAGCTTGGTGCTTTGTTTTTTTCTTCATTGGCTTTCTTCACTTTTAGTTTAGGTCAATTTGATTACTTTCGAAAGAAAAAAAAGTAAAAAAACGATTTTTTTTTTTTTGAAAATTTGAGTTGAGTTTAGGGCAAAAAAACTAATTTTCAAGCCTGATTTTCGAAATTTTTAGGCAAAAATGATCGCAAAATGCTTTATACATAATTGCAGTTATGCTACCAGCAAAAATTTGCTAAATATCAATGAATTCTTTCAAAACAATCCAAAACTTTTAAGTTTCTTACCAATGTGGTCCCAAAATTCGAAATTTGTTGAAATATTAAACCATCTTTTCGTTTATTGAAAATGCATTGATTTGTTCTATAAATCTGTGCTAAATAGTTTACAACCGATTTTACGAGTCTTTTCCATGAAAATTTTAATTTTAGTCAGTAATTTTTGTTTGCCTTCTTAGGCTGGTACAGATTTTATTCAAAGTTTTTGTCTCACCTCCCCTTCAAAGTTGACCCGAAAAATCAAGCGCAAAAAAAATCAAAAAACTTAAAAATTTCAATGGAAATTTAAGTGCAATCGGTTGAAATCAATCTAAAATGCATTCCCCAGCGTTTAGAATTATTTTTAGCATGTATGGGTTGATTTAATATTCTTTTGAATTTTTGAAAAAATTTCGATGTTTACTATTGGAGAAAGATTTTATCGCTAAAATTTTTGTTTTCGTCAAATCTTACATTTTTTGAAAACTAATGATTGCAAAACAACTGAACTAGTGTAAAACGCATTTTAAAACAGTTTTTCCATGCAAATGTTAAAACTATGGCTTGCAATTTTTACATTTTTTTTATTTTTTTATTTTTGAACACTACTCTACTTTTCTGTTCCAAAAACTGAATAAAAAAAAATAATTTCAATACAAGGGCTTCTTTTCAGAACTCACAGTTGAACTTTTCAGCACCTGTAGTTAAAAGCTGTTAAAAGTAATTATTTCCAATAAAAAAAGGCAAAATAGCAATGAATTCATGAACATGTTTTTATCTCCTAAGATTCACGTCATTTTTCCAATATGTGGTTCCAAAATTTGAAGCTTGTAAAAACCATAAAAATTCTCTAAATGATTAAAAATGTAGAAATAAATTTTGTTCGATGTACCTTAAAAAAGGAAGAAATTAAAACTTTGAAAACTATTTGGAAGCCAAATTAATTTACAAAATATTTCTTATTTAAAATGTATCTTTGAAATACTCAAATTTCAAAAACTTGTATCAAATGCAAAGATTGTTGTTAAGAAAAACTAAAAAAAAAAACAAAAAAAAAAAACAATCGAATTTAAGTATTAAAAAATACGGTACTTTCAGAAAAAAAATAGTATTTTATAACATTTTTAACAAAGTTTTGTTATTGCAGATCTTATTTTTTTATTGTATTTTGCAAAACAAATTCAAACGCATTGGAAAACTCTCTAAAAGTCACATGGTTTGATGAAACTAAAATTCAGATTTTTCTTTAAATACAGTGTTTTGTGAAAATATGAAAGATGGGAAAAACTCACCAAATTAATACTGAACAAGTATTAATTAATTCGGGGTTTTTTTATGGTCCAATTAACAACTTTTATTTTGTATTTGTGTTTTTTTAACCGCCTTGATTCAGGGGTGCTTAAAAACATAAAAAAAAGAAAAGTTTATTGAACCTTAAAAAAAACCTCCAAATTTGAACTAATTCAGAATTCAGGTTTTGTCGCCACTTTTTAAATTTTCAATCGAAAAAATAAACATTTAAAACAAATCATTAAAATTCTCCGTTTCCAAGTTGAATCTATTGAGGGGTGAATTTAAGGCAAAAATGAATATATTTCCCTTTTTGAGAATATGTTTGAACAAATTTTTTCAACTTTTGACATTTTTATTTCAAAAATGGAAATAAACTCTTTTGAAAAAGTAAAAAAAAATATTTATTTTTGCCTTAAATTAACCCCTCAAATAAATTTAACTTGGAAACGAAGAATTTAAATAATTTTTTTAAACGATTGAAAGTTAAAAAAGTTCGAAGGTTGCGACAAAGCCTAAATTCTAAATTGGTTCAAATTTGGAGTTTTTTTTAGGTCCAATAAACGTTTTTTTTTTCTTCTTTTTTTTTACTTTTTGGGTGTTTTTAAAATCCCCTGAAAGCCAGTGTTCCAGAAATGTTTATTATAGTTGTTTTACTAAAAAAATATTTTTTTTACGGGCAGTTTAAATTTCTTTTTCGTAAGTTTAGAAAATGTAATGACTACATGATTTGAAAATTAGAAAATTTATAGATTGAAAGACCTGAAGTTTTGAAAACTGGAATATTAAAAAAATGAAGAATTTATTGATTTAACGATTTTTAAATTTCATGATTAGAAGAAAAAACTAGGATAAATCATTCTGAATACGATTATTCTCATGTGCTATTAAATTGTGGAAAAAAAGAAAATTCTCATTTTTGGACTAATCAGTGGAATTTTCACATATATTTGGCAGGTTAAGAATTCTGTTCTACCTGATTCCATCCAATTTGATGACTTTCACTATTTTAAACCACTAATTTTGCAAAACTTTTAATAGAAACTTGCTTGCTAATTTCTTATTTTCTCAAAAAATAAAAAAAAATCGCGTCGTTTGATGGCAAATTGTATTTTTTTTTATCAAAAACAAAATCTGAAAATTTAGAATAGCAAGCCTTAAAAAAAGATGATTAAAATATTTTTCAAATCATACAGCAATTTGGTGCCGTTTAAAATTGATGAAACGATTTAAGAAATGAACCATTCGAAATAGCTGTTTTTTTTAGAGAAATGGCAAAAAGATTGAGGAAATAAATAAAAGAAACCCCCTTTTGTTTTTTTTTCACCTGATTTGCTTAAAAAAAAAACAAAAAAACCTTGAAAATTTTTATTTCGTGTTTTTTTGTTATTGCATTGAATTTGAATTTAATTTTACCTTTTTCAGATGTGGCAACTTAAAAATCGGTTCTTGTTGCATTAAACAGCAATTCACTGTCTAATCTAATCTAATGAAAAAAAAGCATCCAATCTGAAAAAGATTCCCAAAAAAAATAATTGGTTAGATGACGTCTAAAGTTTTTTCGTGTCATATAAATTTTTGTAGCACATTCAAGCATCCCTAAGATATAATACCCTCATTAAAGCGGCCAGGCATACTGCGTTGCATTAGCAGCAGGGAGGAATTTGTGAACGGAAGACTTTCGACAGAATTTACAGCGGGGCGGAGGATGCGTGGACATACCAAATGCCAAACGCTCTGTTGCCTTAAATGTGAAGTTTTTGGGAAAGTAGCAACTTAAATTGATAAAATAACAAAGAAAACAACTCGATCAATTTTAATTGAGTAATTAATCGACTCAAAAAACGATGCAATCAAAAACGTTTTGCTTCACACAAAAAAAAAACAACAATATTTTCATTCTTGCCCAATTAACGACTCTCGGTGTAATTGCACATTAAACTACTTTGTCTGCTTGTCTGTCAAAACTGCGTGTCACAAGTGTCCAAAGTGGCCTCATCATTATTCAATTAGTCCACCAAAAGTACACACACATTCGTACCAGCCGAATCGAAGCAAAACAAACGGCCATAATTGCCGCAATTGCAACCGCAAGTGTTTAAGAAATTCACTCCAGCTTCGATCAGATTTTGCGCAAAATGTCAGAAAATTGAGCCGATGTCAATTTCAATTAGGGTGGAGGCGGCGGCCAACAAAATTGCAGCGCCAGCATATCGAGAGAGCTTCATAATGAACCTGAATGGATGCTGTCGGCGAACCGGTGATGGCTATCAATTTGGAGGAGGTTTGGAGAAAACTAAAGTCGTGGGTTGTTCCTTCCTGGATCCGCCAGCAGAAACACTTGATTACGGAGTTGCTGCTGTGGGCTCTGAAATGTGGTTTTGCTGGTGGAATAACTGGTTGAAGGCACGCTCACTTTTGAGTTTCTGTTGGCACCTTTGAGCGGGAAAGTTGATTTGATGAGAGTGATGTAATTTTTGTTAAAATGATTGTAGAAAAATAAATGCAAAAAAATGAACAAATCGAGAAGCAACAGAGCAAAGCGCACGCAAAGTGCGCCAACTGCGGTAGGAGCCACACAGCAAATTTGTGGAACTAAAAAAAACCTCATTTTGGTTAGCAAATCCTTTTTTTGAAGATTAAATTATGTAAAATTAACCCGAAACAACACTGCTCGTGCTGATCCACCGATGAATAAGTTGTCATTTAATTAATTTCTAATGTTGTTGGTGGTTTGCGCCATTTCAAAGAGCTCGCCCACCTGCTTCCACACACTGTTATTGGTGGCTATTAATTCCAATTTGCGGCTTGACACAATAAACTAAACACCGTTTTCCATTTGTCCACCGCACAACTTGTTTGTGTGAATTTGTATGATGCACACACGCACACTGACAAAACTAATTAAAATAGATTAAAACAAAATAAATCGCACTCTGTTGTGCCAGTGATTCAATTATCACTAATCACGTTTGAGCGAAAGCAAAAACACACAACTGGAGTTAAGGGGAATCGGGCGACCATCAACACTGGTGAATTATCTGGGTACTTAAAATAGTGCATTAAAAATTGTTGTCAAAGGGGAAAACCATTCAAGTGCCCATCAACTTTAACCTCAAAATGTGGGGTTTTGAGCTATCAAATTACGCCAAGTCCCATTTGAACAAGTTTTAAATCATTTAGTTTTTGGCATTGTTTCAAAACACAACCCAAATAGCTTAATCTCCACAATCTTGCTGATTGCTGTTGGTTTTGGGGGGCTCCAATGTTTACAATCAAGCCCCCAAAGACTGTGTGCAATCAATTTGCCCACCGTTTCGATTTCCCCCCCAATCAACGACTGGAGCCTCACCACTAGTACTGGGAAAGAATCGCAAATTTTCACATGTGTTTCAAAAACTACGCACAACTGTGGACGGCAATCGTTGTCTTTTTTGGGGAAAACTCTCTCTCACAATTATGGAATCTGTAAACAAAGTCACACACACATCCCCACAAAATCACACACCCACTCACAGAATCGATCATCTCGTCCTTGCATTGTTCTAACACACCCCGTCCAGAACATCAATAACAACAACAACAACAACAAGCAGAGCAAAAATGTGATGTATGTGATAAACCCTTGCCACAGTCCACAACACCACAATTCATTTGTCGATGATTTAGAAACTGGGTGCGCCCAGTTGACAGAAGGAGAGAGAGAGCACACACACACACACAAATCCGACAGGCATGACAATTGCCATATATAAATATAATTTTATTTTCATTTAGAGCCCAAACGGGTCCACACACACACACACACACACACAGGCGAGAGGTGCGTGCAGACATGCGTTTGGGCACGGAGGGAAATTGTGAGCAACATTTCTTGATTTTTCTTATTCAGAAAATTTTATCCTAAAGTCCAAGAGCCCAAATGTCCAAGTGCCCTAAAGTCCAAGATCACAAATGTTCTAAAGTACAAATGTACCAGAGACTTAATGTCCAACTGCCCAAAAGCCCAAGAGACCAAATGTCCAAATGCACAAATATTTAAAGCCTAAATGTCCAGGAGCCCAAATTACCAAGTGCCCAATTGTCCAAGTACCCAAATTTCCAAGAGCCTAAATGTCCAAGAGCAAAAATGTCCAAGTGTCCAAATGTCCAAGAGCCTAAAATATAAATAGCCCAAATGCCCAAGTGCCCAAATGTCCAAGTGGCCAAATGAACCAGAACCCAAATGAACCATAGCCCAAATATCCAAGAGCCCAAATGTCAAGAACCCAAATGTCCAAGTGCCCAAATGTCCAAGTGCCCAAATGTCCGAATACCCAATCGTTAAGAGCCCAAATGCCCAGGTGCCCAAATGTCCGAGTGCCCAATCGTCCAAGAGCCCAAATGTCCAAGTGCCTAAATTTCCAAGTGCCCAAATTACCAAGAGCCCAAATGTCCAAGAGCGAAAATGTCCAAGTACCCAAATGTGCAAGTATCCAATTTGCCGCGTGCCCAATCGTCCAAGAGCCTAAATTTCAAAAAATCCAAATGCCTAAGTGCCCAAATGTCCAAATGAACCAAAGCAAGTTAAGTGCCCAAATGTCCAAGTGACCAAATGTTCGAGTGCCCAAACGTCCAAAAGCCCAAATGTCCGAGTGCTCAAATGTCCAAGTGCCCAAGTGTCAAAATACCTTAATGTCCAAGGTCCTAAATGTCTAAGAGTCTTAATATCCAAGTGCCCAAATTTTCAAGAGTTCAAATGTCCAAGAGCCTTAATATTCAAATTCCCAAATTTCTAAGAGTCCAAATGTCGAAGAGCCCATATGTCCAAGCGCCCAAATGTCCTACAGTCCAAATTTCCAAGAACCTGTATGTCCCGGAAAGCAAATATTCAAGAACCCAAATGTCCAACAACCCACATATCTAAGAGACCAAATTTCTAAATTTACAAAAGTCCAATTTTCCAAAAGCTAAAAGGTCCAAAAGCCTAGATGTCCAAGAGCTCAAATATCCAAAAACTAAAGTGTACAAGAGCCCAAATTTGTATGTGCCCAGATATCCAAGAGACCATAAATCCAGGTGCCCAAATGTTTAAGTGCCCAAATTTCCAAGTGCCAAAATGTCCAAGAGCCAAATGTCCAAGAGACCAAATGTCGAAGAGCCCAAATGTCCAAATGCCCAAATGTCCAAAGCTCAAAAGCAAAAATGTCAAAGTGCCCAAATGTCCAAGAGCCCACAAATTAAGCGTCCAAGATCCCAATTTTGGACATTTAGCCCAAATGATTAAAAGTCTTAATATCATGGTGCCCAAATGCCCTAGAGCCCAAACGTCCTAGTGCCCAAAATTCCAAAGGCCCATACGTCTAAGTGCCCAAATGTCCAAGATCCGTAATATTCAAGAGCTCACATGTTAAAGAGCTCATATTTCGAAGAACCCAAATGTCCAAGATCCCAATATTCAAAGAGCCCAAAAGTTGAGTGCCCAAAGGTCCGAAATGTCCAAGTACCCAAATGTCGGAATGTCAACATGTCCAACAGCCCAAAATCTATAAGAGCCCATAAGTTTTTGGGACCGCTGGCATAAGAGCCCATAAACCTACGAGCACAATTCTAAGAACCCACAAGTCTAAAAGCCCACACGTCCAAGATTTTTCAAGTTTAAGTGCCCAAAAGCCTAGGAGCCCACAAGTCTAATAATCTAGCGTTGAAAGAGCCCACAAGTCTTAGAGCTCACAAATCTAGGAGCCTTCAATTATTAAAGTCCACAAGAGTCCAAGAACCCACAAAACTAAGAGCCCGAAAGACCAAGAGTCTATAGGTCGAAAGAACCCAAAAGTCTAAGTCCGAAATTTCCGAAGTCAAAGAGCTCACAGGACTGAGGGGTCCGGTATCTGATTTGACTCGACTCCGACTCCGCAAGTCAAAGAGCCCAAACGTCTAAGAGGCTTCAAATCTAAGAGTCTAAGAGTCTATAGGTCGAAGAGCCCACAAATCTAAGGTCCAAGTCTAAAAGCAAACAAGTCCAAGAGGCCACAAGTCTATTTAACCCTTTCGAGCCTGATGGGTCATATATGACCCAAAAATCAAAACTTTCAAATGTAGCCTATAATTTTTGTATGGTCCTCAGGATCATTTTCCTATCATCAGCCAAAAAAATTTGCCTACTTCGACTCCAGGTCTTTAAAAAGTATTCCAGGTCCTTAAAAAGTACTGACTGAGCAATCCGGTAGCTGTTTTGAATCGACACCGACTCCAGCTCTGCCTAAAGACTCGACTCCGACTTTGACTTCAACAACAACTCCGATACAAAAAAAAATGAAAAATAGGCTTTTTTTGACTCCGACTCCGACTTTATTTCAGTATTTTTTTATCGACTCTGACTCCATGTCCTAAAAAAGTACCGGCTGAACCGACATCAAATTCAGACTAGGAGTCGGGCTTTATTTAGTTCTGAAGTCAGTGTCGGAGTCGAAGTCGCTAAATATTTCAAAAGCCGGATTTGGAGATGCTCAATCTTCCAAAGTCCGAGTTGGAGTCGATAAACTCTGAGAAGCGGAAGTCGGAGTCGGTAGATTTTTAACAATTCTGTATGGGAGTTGTTGTTGAAAGACTCCGACGGTGAAGAGGGTCTTTTTGATGAATCGTAGTGAAGTAGGAGTTCTGAGAAGCTTAAGTTGGAGTCGGAGTCAACAAATTCTATGAAACTGGAGTTGGAGTGGAGTTGACAATTTTGACAATTTGGACAATTTTGACAATTTGGACAATTTTGACAGTTTTGACAATTTTGACAATTTGGACAATTTTGACAATTTTGACAGTTTTGACATTTTTGACAGTTTTGACATTTTTGACAGTTTTGACATTTTTGACAGTTTTGACAGTTTTGACAATTTTGACAATTTTGACAATTTTGACAATTTTGACAATTTTGTCAATTTTGTCAATTTTGTCAATTTTGTCAATTTTGACAATTTTGACAATTTTGACAATTTTGACAATTTTGACAATTTTGACAATTTTGACAATTTTGACAATTTTGACAATTTTGACAATTTTGACAATTTTGACAATTTTGTCAATTTTGACAATTTTGACAATTTTGTCAATTTTGTCAATTTTGTCAATTTTGTCAATTTTGTCAATTTTGACAATTTTGACAATTTTGACAATTTTGACAATTTTGACAATTTTGACAATTTTGACAATTTTGACAATTTTGACAATTTTGACAATTTTGACAATTTTGACAATTTTGACAATTTTGACAATTTTGACAATTTTGACAATTTTGACAATTTTGACAATTTTGACAATTTTGACAATTTTGACAATTTTGACAATTTTGACAATTTTGACAATTTTGACAATTTTGACAATTTTGACAATTTTGACAATTTTGACAATTTTGACAATTTTGACAATTTTGACAAGTTTGACAATTTTGACAATTTTGACAATTTTGACAATTTTGACAATTTTGACAATTTTGACAATTTTGACAATTTTGACAATTTTGACAATTTTGACAATTTTGACAATTTTGACAATTTTGACAATTTTGACAATTTTGACAATTTTCAACAATTTTGTATGGAAGTTGTTGTTGAAGTTGGAGTCGGTGAAGAGGGTCTTTTTGGTAAGCTGAAGTCGAAGTCGGAGTTCTGAGAAGTGGGAGTCGACAAATTCTGAGATACTGCAGTTGAAGTCGGAGTCGGTCAATTTTCAAGAACTTTGTAAAGGAGCTGTTGTTGAAGTCGGAGTCGATAAATCTTCAGAAACCAAAGTTGTCAAGCCTTGACCAAAAAGTCTAAAATGTCAAGACCATTTTTCGGAGTCCCCAATCCAAAATGGGGGCAACCTACCGGCCGACGGCACGGAACGAAGACCCAGGCTCGGTTTGTGCATTTGTTGATTATATTGTTGCATTTCGTGACAATTAATAACCCCTTCGGATATTCGCAACGACCAACTGGTCGGGCAAACCTCTCCCCCTTCTCCACTCCCTCACATGTAGGCCAATTACGTGCGTGTACAACCCTGGATTCTGGACCCGTTCCGCTGTGGACGGTGGTCGAAGGTTTCCTTTTTCCGGGCTTTGTTTGTTTATTGCAAAATGCCGCACCACTCGATGTCGTCTTCTTCGGTTCCTGGTCTGATTTGGAACCCTGGTCCAGAGGACACAGTAAAAGTGCACGTACTGTGGATTTGCGGGGATTCGTTGGATGGTTGGAACTCACTCTCCACTGGATCGCATTCATTTTTCCCAATTGTGAGGGAGGGCGGTAGGAGGTTGGAAACAACAAATGATATCGTCAAATCGGTTCTCGGAAAATCCACCCGACTATCTATCGACGGTTGGATTTACATTGACCGAGAAGCGGGGTGAAACAAATAGTTTCTATAAAATTTTATTGAAAAAAAAGTCATGCAACATGTTAGGAAACAGTCATGCAACAAGTCACGCGACACTTCAAGCTAAAAAAAAGTCACGCGACAAGTCATGCAACAAAGTCAAGTCACGAAACAGTCATGCGACAAGTCATGATACAAATGTCACGTGACTTTTCCTGTAACTTGTCACAACTTTGTCACATGACTTATCGCATGAATTTCTCAAAGTCGAAAGTATGTCCATATTTTGACATTTCCATCTTCTCGAGCAGCTCACAATTGGAAAACTGCTCGTCCTGCTGCACATTCAAATCATTTCTTCATTGTCAACCAATTCACGTCGCTCGTCGTCGTCATCGTCCTCGAAACCACAAAGTGTTACCACTGCTGCTGTACAACAACAAAGTGTGAGAGTGTAAATCAACTCCCAGGATTCCATCAGGCAGGCCGGGAACGATTGATGCAATCCATGTTGCCCTTTCCAATACCCTCAAATTGGGGACCAGCAGCTCGAAAAACCACACAAATATGCAAATGGCAAAATATGGCAAACAGATTGAATTAAAAGCAGGAATTTCCACAGGACGACACGCAATATGACGCTCTGACGGTGATTGGCTTCCTCCGGAATGACAAACGAACTTCGTTGCGGAGAGTTATAATTACAATGTTTTCTTGCAGGGCAGATTATGGTTGTCGTGCAACGTGTTAATTTGTAACGCGTGCTGATGCAACATAGCAAGTTGTTGCATGCATCGACAATTTTTGTAACAACACAAAATTATTTTTTTTGTAATTGTCATTTTCTATGATTTTTTGTAATTTTTCTGTAATTTTTCTGTATTTTTTTTGTATTTTTTCTGTAATTTTTCTGTAATTTTTCTGTAATTTTTCTGTAATTTTTCTGTAATTTTTTTTGGAATTTTTCTGCAATTTTTCTTTAATTTTTCTGTAATATTTTTGTCATTTATGTCATTTAGGGGAAATCTACCCATTTTAATCCTAATAAGCGGTCGTGTTTGAATGATGCTGGATAATCTAGAGTCTCCCTTGAATTTTACTAAAACCAAGTACACCAACGAGTAGAGCAAGTTTTTGTGAACATTTCTGTTTATTTTCACTTTCACTAAAAGTTATTCTATTTCTTTACCAAGCATTTAACAAAAAAAATTCCCAAGGGTATTCTAATCGAGGCGAATGCATTGGGCCACGCCCATTTTTCTAATATCGGCTTAGTTCTTTTTTCTTCCAACACTCTGTCGAGTGTTGCCATTTGCGCTGACAGTTCAAACGAACACTCACGAAAAGTGGCATTTATAGGGAAAGTTTCCTGGCATCGCTGGCTGTGCTGCTGGTGGTGTTGACGGCCAGCCTTTGTTCTTTTTTGCCTTCGTCTCTCGCTCGGTTTTCTTCAGCCTTCGAGTGGAATGCAAAGTGAAAATTGAAACGTCAAACGACTTGGCGCGTTTGTTTTTTTGATGGCGCTTGCTAATTTATTACATTTTTCGGGATTATTCTTCAAGTTGGTGCCTTACTAATGATCAAAAGAACATGTTGCCGGTAGTTGGAAGCAATTTCATATCTTAAGCGCCGTGAAAAAGTAAGCCAAAGGGAAAAGTTAATTTTGGCGATATTCATTAAGCGTTTGAGGGATTCTCGTGTGTGTCACTGTGTGTGCCAACAAAATGATGAGAAGTGGTCTCGCAAAATACAAATTATGATCAAAAGTGCATTAAATGTGATCTTTTTGGCCAGTAAGTGGCATACATTTGCGTGCTTACTCGAGGCGGTGCTGTTGCTGGTAAGTTTATAGCCCAAATAGTATTTTTGGAGCTTTAATCGAGCATCAAACTCTCCATATGACGAAGATAGGTGTTTGATTGGAAAGGGTAGATTTCCCCTATGTCATTTTTGTCATTTTTGTCATTTTTGTCATTTTTGTCATTTTTGTCATTTTTGTCATTTTTATCATTTTTATCATTTTTATCATTTTTATCATTTTTATCATTTTTATCATTTTTATCATTTTTGTCATTTTTGTCATTTTTGTCAATTTTGTCATTTTTGTCATTTTTGTCATTTTTATCATTTTTATCATTTTTATCATTTTTATCATTTTTATCATTTTTATCATTTTTATCATTTTTATCATTTTTATCATTTTTATCATTGTTATCATTTTTATCATTTTTGTCATTTTTGTCATTTTTGTCAGTTTTGTCATTTTTGTCATTTTTGTCATTTTTGTCATTTTTGTCATTTTTGTCATTTTTGTCATTTTTGTCATTTTTGTCATTTTTGTCATTTTTGTCATTTTTGTCATTTTTGTCATTTTTGTCATTTTTGTCATTTTTGTCATTTTTGTCATTTTTGTCATTTTTGTCATTTTTGTCATTTGACAAATTGAGACGAATTTGAAAATTGAGACAAATTTGAAAATTTTGACAATTTTGGCAACTTTGACAATGTTGACAATTTTGACAATTTTGACAATTTTGTCAATTTTGACAATTTTGACAATTTTGACAATTTTGACAATTTTGACAATTTTGACAATTTTGACAATTTTGACAATTTTGACAATTTTGACAATTTTGACAATTTTGTTAATTTTGACAATTTTGACAATTTTTGACAATTTTGACAATTTTGACAATTTTGACAATTTTGACAATTTTGACAATTTTGACAATTTTGACAATTTTGACAATTTTGACAATTTTGACAATTTTGACAATTTTGACAATTTTGACAATTTTGACAATTTTGACAATTTTGACAACTGTTTCAAAGCACCTTCCGACACAACTTCGACAAGATCCGTCAAAATCCTGATTCGACAAACGTTTTCCCCTTTTGCCGAAGAAAAGAACACAAGTCCCTCTGATTGGCTCACACACACACACGTGTGAGAGATGCAAATTGTGCCTGATGAGGTTTGTCTGGCAGAGTTTGCATTCTTCGGAATCCGCGACAACAACGGGTGCGTTCCGCGACCTCCTTTCGAAAGGGTTAATAGTCTTGCCTGACGATGGCGCTTTGTTCCGCCCAAAAGGGTTTCGGAAGTGGAAAATTTAGAGTTCTTTCCCCATCCTGAACGTACACATGCAACGAACTCTCTGTCTACGTGACATCTGTTTGGCAAGAGAGTCGCACCTCAATCAAATCCCCGAAATCCCGGAAACCTGGCAAAGACATGCCACAAGATGACGAGGACGGTTGGGTTTTACCGGCGGCGCGTGTTTACTAACCACATTTACCTCCGTGTGTCCTTGTGTGTGACAGGTTTTTGGGATTCGGAGTGCGATTTGGTAGAGGAAAAATTTACACAGGCAAATAAGCTCGCATGGTCCTCTCTTGTTATCGCATTTTTGGCGAACTAAACGATGAACAGACAATTGACGGCCAGAATTCGAAGTTTTGATTGGTTTAGTTCATTTAAATTAAGAGAAACACAGTTCAGAAAAATGTTTCGTGAAGAATCATGCAACAAAGTAACATGTTGCAGATGAACATGTTACAAAGAAACGTGTTGCAGAGTAACGTGTCACAGAGAAACATGCAACAGAGAAAAGTGTTGCAGAGCAACATGCTACAAAGAAACATGTCGCAGATGAACATGCAACAGAGACAAATGTTGCAGATCAACATGCAACAAAGAAAAAATGTTGCAACATGTTTTTTTGCAATTTTAACCAAAAAAGCAACTGTTTTAACACTTCTTACGATTCAAAAGGTGGAATTTTCCATTTTCAAGGCAAACTTGCAAAAATCCAGCATAAATTGTCACCCCTAAAGAAATCATCACAAAACAATTACCCTCAACATCGGTCACTCGTTTTTCGCATAACATGCCAATATAATTCGCTACCAGTCTTGAGAAAATTCCCGCGCGATTAAGCTTTAAACGTTTTATCTGGGCAATTATTCCACCCACCACCTTCAAATAACAAAAAAAAACGAAGCAAAATGCATTCTTGATGACAACTTGAAACACGACGGTGATGACGGCGACACCGATGAGAATCGTCACATGAATTTTAAAGAACATAATATAAAGTTTGAAGGTTAAGCTCACGCGAGCTGAAACCATAAATTAAGTCAGACTTTAGACTCTGCTTAGTTACAGTGCTTTTTGTGGTTTAATTACATCGATTTGTGCTGTGTGACACCACCGGCAGCTTTTACTGGCTTCGCCAGGGTCGATTTGAACTTGACAAAGCTTTGTCACCACAAGTCGTTTAGACTCAAGATTGTTCGAAACTAATTGCTTTGTGGTGTACAGCAAACTTCTCCCCAAACAAAAAATCGTCACATTTTTTTCAATTAGTTCATATCCTCTCTTGACTCTCTTGAGTTAAGGAAAGGGAAAACGATGCAATTAATTACACATTGTTACTCGCGTTGGCAGAAGGGGGAGATTCGCTTGAACAGGTTTAAAACCTTGATGAAGACGTCTTTCTAAAGTTGCAAAGGTCTGCGACAAAGTTGAGCGAGGACGAACGAACAAAAAAAAACCGCGAAAGTTTGATGGAAATTAAAATAGTGTGTGTCCGAAAAAACTGGGCAAAAAATGCAAGGAATGTCTTACCGTAATAGTGCGAGAGGACAAGAACAAGATAATCTGTGCAGATTTTTTTTGCTAATTAACTTTTAAAAGCATTTCACGGTTGTGAAGCATTTTTTAGGGGGAAAGAAGTGCCAAGAATAGGGTTGTCTCAAAGGATGTGTTAAATGTTATGGGATATTTTTCAATTATTTATTGCATTGTTCTTCAAATTCAAATATTTCCAAGAATTTTTCACTGACAAAAAGGAAAATTTTATTTGTTTTTATTACACAAAGTAAAAAATATGTAAATTTGTTTTTTATTATGTGAAATATTACATCAACTTAAACGGAAATAGTGGCAAAACACTGAAACAGTTGTGAATTTACACATTTTTAGTGGTAACATTACACATTGTTCTGACATAAAATGTACTGATTCCCAGATATAATATTACCATGATTCTTTTACTGTGCATTCAAGTGATTTTTCAGACAACTTTTATAAATTTTTGTTGAAAAATTCAAACTTACATTTCTATGCCTTCTAAAAATGAAAAAAAATCCCAACTGCATTGTGAAACTACATTTTTTTTTCTGTCAGTCGCATTACGAAATGGCTCACTTTGCATCACAAAATGACCCTTAATTTTCTCAAAATTGATTTAAAATTTTCAAATCTAAAGTGGCGGCAAAAATGTTTGATACGAAAAAAAACCTTCGGATAATATTTTTGAATTTCCAATCAATTGTTTCTTAATTGTAAAAAGTTTCATCAAATATGCTTGGTGCAAATGGTCTAAAAGGAAAAAATGAAAACAAATTTTTAATGTTTTCTACACAGTATAAAATTGCGTAAATTTCGAAGCTGTAATTTCAGAAAGTTGAATTTTACCTCTTTATTGATGTAATTTTACCTCAATTTAGACTGAAAAAGAGTCATTACACCAGAAAAGCATAAGCATAAGCATAAGCATAGGTGCCCACCCGCAGTTGCTACTCCGTTATTGACCAGGACCTCCAGAAGTTACATCCACGAGCCGTGGAAGATGAGTGGGTGCTATCTTTCCTCGCTTCGCAACTTCTCAAAGGCCCCTATCATGCTGATCAATACCGGCGCCGGCCACGACCAGTGGTAGGGTCACGGGGAAGTGGATGGGAATGTTAGTCCGATACTTGAGTGATAGAGACCGCCCAATCGACTGCTTCTCCGACAAAGTATCACATGAGTTTTGAGGGGGTTAGTAGATGGGTATGAGGTCAGGATTCACGAGTGGCAGTGATGTGACCATGAGCATTTTGTTTATCGGTTGAAAATTTTAAATCTCAGGCAGCCGGCTGCGGAAAGATAATAAAATGATTATTAAAAAAAAATTTAATCGAACGCGTGCCAACCGAGCAGTATTGCTATGGGCAGGACTTTTCAGTAAATTTTTAATGTTTGTACAATTTAGATGACGCGATCAATGAATTTAAACGTAAAGAAAACAAGACACCACGTAACCGATTGTAATGAAATTAAAACAATAACTTAAACGAACTAAACCGGCGGCGTGCCTCCCAATCAACGTGTCATTACACCAGAAAAGTGTTAAAATTACCCATTTTGAGAGGTAAAATTACACATTTTTTCTGACATAAAAGATGTACCCCTTCCCATATGTAATATTACCATGATTTTTTTTCTGGGTATTCTTGAGAAAACAGTTGATGTTTGTAAAATTTCATGACTTTTTTATTGTATAAGCAACAAATTCAAGAATATTTTGATTAAAAAATGATAGCATGACTGAATTGCCAATTTTGGAACAGATTTTCTGCAAGATTTTGCAGTTTTTTTTTCAGTTTTGATCAAAAAGAATCAGATTTTCGCGGATCTTTATTTTTGTTGGCATTATTCCACGTACGAGCTCTTCAGTGAAAATATGAGGTCAAAAATTAAATATCCAAAAATTTACTTCTGTCTAATTTAAGTATTCATCTTTTCATGATTCGTTACTGGAATATTGTTTTTCAATGAAAATCATTATTACGAATTATGTTGATGATGTCAATTTTGGAAAAAAGTAAGCTCAAAAATATTAACTGAAATTCATTTGCTTATTATGTAAATCATTTGCTAAAATTCGACCTTTTTCTATTCGACCTAATGTCCATTTCCCCTTTTTATACTTTTTATATCGAATATCGTAAAAATAGCTTTCTTATTAAAATTTTCCTTCTATTTTTCGAAAAATATGAAACTACTAAAAATACAAATAAGTAGAATGCATTCAGGTATAAGTAGAACTATTTTCAGGCCAAAATAAAAAAAAATATTACAGAAGCGTCTATCATTTCATGAAACAAATCAAATTGAAAGCTTCTAAAACAAAAACTAGATTTAAATACATTGCTAAAGTTTTTAAAATGTAACAAACGGATTTATGCCAAAAGGTCGAAAAACAAAAGGTCGAAAATCTTTTTTTTTTTATTTGAGCATTATGTCTCAGTTACACAATTGTCTAACGGAAACAACACTAAACTCTTTTTTTTTTGCCAAAAATGCTTTAAAAAATATAAAAATAAGAGGATGAATAGTTTTAAAGATTATAAAATTCACAAAAAAAAATTAAAGCAATTTGTCATGAGACTGTTTAGACGTTTAGAGAACTGATAATGTTTGAAAATATTAAAAATCTCACAAAAATAATTGTAAAAAATTAACTTTGTGTGAAATTTTAAGAAATTTTAAAACAAAAAAGTCAGATTTGTGTAAAAAAATGACAGAATGAAAAATCTCTAAAAAAACTAAAATAACTCCAAATTAGTTTAGAAAGCAGATTTTGAAAAGAAAATTTAACATATATAATATATACAGATTTATAAATTCAAACTTTTCTTTACAACTGATTGGAATAAATGCTTATGTTTAAGAAAAATGTAAATTTTCGCAAAATATTACAAAAAAAAAATCTTTTAGTCACATTTTGTCCTTGCGACCATTTGTCTTTCGACCTTTTATTCATCCGGAATAATCATTTTGAGTTCAAATAAGGTATAAAAAATGTAGCATTATTTTTTTTTGTTTTCTTATATTTTTTTAATAAAGATTTACAAATAATAAATGGACTTACAGACTCAGGTTCAAAGGATTTGTTTTTCAACACATTTTTTTTTAAATTATGGAAGAAAGAGATAATGGAAGAGAGAGAGACAGAGAATGTAAGAAAATATATTAAGATATTTTTTGCAATTGAAAAAAAAAAACAAATGAACAAAATGTTATGAAAAAAACCGTATATTCAAATAAAATAAGAGAACAGAAAAGAGAGAGAGAGAGAGAGAGAGAGAGAGAGAGAGAGAGAGAGAGAGAGAGAGAGAGAGAGAGAGAGAGAGAGTTTTCGTTTTCAATTAAAAACATCTCTAAGTATCAAAAAGCAAATTGTTTATTGATTGACAAACAAACCTAACACTTCCATTGTTTAATTTTATTTTTAAATAATCCACAAAAAATGCAATACTAGTCAAATTTAAATTTAACATTCCAAGAATTCAATATTACGCTCATTTAAAATGTTAGTCTTGATTCCAAAATATTCATAATATATGTTTATTATGTTTTATTTTTTAAACATTGTAAATTGGATCATAAGTTGCTGAGATATTGGCATTAGAAACATTTTCTAATGCCAATATCTCAGCAACTTATGATCCAATTTACAATGTTTAAAATAAAAAAACATAATAAAAATATATGCTTGGATGAGACCTAAAAAACTTTTTCTTTTCTTTTTTTCTTGTTTCTTTTTCTTTTCTTTGCTGTATTTCAGCAAGCAGAGGTCCAATGTTCAATATCTCTTAAGCAGTTTTTTTTGCAAAATTTGTAAACTTTTCAAAAACATATTTTCAAAAAATAAAATAAGAAAAATATATCTTAAAATCGAAAAACTGGAATTTTTCAGTTAAAATAAAACTTTAAATGACTATATCTTCAAAACGGTGCACACTTTATCGAAGAATCTGTAAAGTACATTTAAATTGCGAACTTGATTTGTCATTAAAAACATAAGTAAAAAAAATTTGACTAAAATTTCTATTTGTTAAAAAATATTTTTTTTCAAAAATCCATAAAACGGCTGTAATGTTTATGGTTATGGCTCAGAAGGTGCCTGTTTTGTCACCTAAAAAATAAAATAAAAAATTAAAATAAACGATTTTGGGAAATTGAGCCGGGATCCTATTTTTTCTGAATAGTCCTCATCAAAACCTACAACTTTGTCGAAGACATCAAATCGATTCCTTCAATCAATGACATAAAATGGCTTCTTTAGTTGTAGGGAAGGTCCCCACAAAATTTGAGCCAAATAAAACGATACAAAATATAAAAATTGTCGAAACCAACCGATTGTGAAAAATTTGCACATCCTCAAAGATAATAAAAATACAGCACAAAAAAAAGTCAAGATCCCAAAGGATAAAACACTCTCCACCACCGCGGTGGCCATCACGGTAATGGATTGACACAAAAGAAGTGTGTTTTTTCTCATCACTTCTTTTAGAAGAAAAAAATCCCACAAAGAACACCCCCTCCCAGCTAATTCGATAATATATTCATGGAGGAAACAATTCAATTGGTTCCGCAGCAGCTCCGTGGTCATGTCTCACTTTGCCTCAGAGTCAGTCCGGGCCAACTCAATTTCCCCTTAAGCCTTAAGGTGACATTCCACTGCCGCACACAAAGACAATGTTGCAGATTTGCATTTTTTTTTTCCTTCCCTCTCTTATCAAACTCTCTTTCTTCAATCGTGATCGTGGAATGAAACGTGGAAAAAGTGCGCACTCTTTTTCTGCTCGAACAAGTTTTTTTTTCTGACACCGGTGTCAAATATTGCATGTAAAGCGGGTCGAAAGTTTGGGCGACCCCTCGGAAAAGAAAATAAAGAAGGAAAAAAAACGGTGTGATTTATGACTTAATCTTGTGGGCGCTTTTGTTGAAGGGAAATTTGCTCGTAATTTTCGCTGACAAAGAGTATTAAAAGCTTTGGAAGAGAGCAAAAGTTTGCGGTTGGAAGGTGCGATGGTCAACCTTATGCTAAATAGAGTCAAACACCTTCAAGTTGAAATAAAAAAAATCCTTTGAGATCAAATTACACTCAACAAAAAAGAATCGCAACACTGCCTCCTGTGAGGATTGAACTCACGACCGCTGGTTTACGAGACCAGCGCTCTACCACTGAGCTAAAGAGGCGCGGTTGGGAGAGGAGCCGCCCGGAACGCTAGCGCTGGAGAGGGGCGTGACTCATCCTTGTTCTCGCGAGACTCTGCTTCCAGTCAGTGGTGAAGAAGAAGAGACAGAGAGACGACGAGTTCATCAACACACACACAGCACAGCAGGCGGGTTCTGCGAAACTGCTGGCGACCAGGCGAGCAGAACTAGACTAGCGGCGTGGAATGTGATTTGTGTGATGGTGTGTTGAGCTTTGTGTGATGTGCGAGCTTGGAGGAAGTGTTTGGAGTGTGTGAGAAAAGGAGAAGCTGATTTAGGGATCTTTTCCTTATGAGTGTGTTGAAATTACATCAATATTTGGACTTATTTTGAAACAAATTTCGTAACTTTGTAGTAAATGAAGATTTTTTTTTAATTTTTGGCAAAACTGGAAAATTCATAAGTTGTCAAAAAGGGACAATTTTCAAAGATTTTCTAACGCTTTTTTTTTGCAGAAATCATTCACAGTGGTAATTTAATACTCGCTTACTTTTTGAGAAGGTACTATGTAAATAAGAAAACCGATGACGCATTGGCAGTTCTGTCAAAAAATAATCTGGAAGCCTTGACCAACGTAAATACTTCTTAAATGAAATCAGAGGTAATTCATAAATCATTCCCTTTATATAAAGTGACGCAAATAAGTAACTTTTGTCAAAACATTTGACTATGTTCAATTATGCATATTTGCCCTTTTTGAATGAATTTTCTGATTAAAAAAAACGAAACCATCTATTTTCAAATTGAACATGTAAATTTAATCTTTTACGGAAAACTTATGTTCTCAAAAATAAAACAGACACTATTTTTAATATTTTTTTGTAGATTAAAAAAGGTACAAAAGACAGACTCAATTATCCGAATTTTCGATTATCCGAAGGTTTGTATAGGACTTTTTTTTTCGTTTTTTTCGTCAAATTTGAATGGTTGATTGCATATTCAAATAAAAATTGCTTTTTTCAATATATCATTATCGCCATTCTGGCCGCCATCTTGGATTAAAAAATTCAAAATTCTGTGGTCTTAAAACCTTTTTGTTAGCAGATTTTATTTTTGTCTGTCCCGTTCGTACTAATTTTATTTCTATATCAAAAAAAAAATTACAAACGGGTTTTCTGAAAAAAAGGAAAGAAAAAACATTTTGAAATTAAAAATGTGTGTCTTAATTAAAAACTGTACAAAAACAACCTGTTTTCTTTAAATATTTTGAAATTATATTTTTTATTTTCAATTCTTTTAAAAAAGTTGCACTGATATTTTTGCGTGATAAAGACAAATAAAAGCAATTCTCCACCATCACTAGAAATTAAATTTATGAAGAAATGTTTTATTCCAAATAAAAAAAAAAGCCGAAATGCGGTCGATTTCGTAGAGAGTTCCTCAAAAGTAAGTTTTGATCATGTAATAATTTTAACTAACTTTTATGACGTAACGTAATGGCGTAAAAAATGAAAAATAAAACAGAATGTGAATAAGAATTGTGACAACTTTTAAAATTAAATTTACAAATTGAACCTGTTTTAACAAAAATAAATTTTTATCAAGAGAGTAAGAGATAATAAAAATATATATATTTTTCTTTTTTTTGTTTTTAGGAGAAAATAAATAACAATAATTTAGTTTGAAAATTGACAAAAATATTAATTTTTGTAAAATTTCGATGCACAGTAACGCAATTATTATTATTATTATTTTAGTCAAAACTTTTGTTGTAAATTTATGGTAGTGAGACAACTGAACGGACACTTTATTCATTGAAATGTCGAAACCATGGCAAGTTATTTTAATTTTCAACTCGAATTTTCGGATAAGGCCAATGCAAATTTTATTTCAAGTTTTTGCCCCCCCTTCAAAATGTTGTCAAGAAATCAAAAAATATTATGTATTGCCAAAAATTTTAATTTATCATGAAAAAAAAAATGTAAAAAAACTTGCAAACAACAATCCAGCATTGATTTATTTTTCACTTCGGATAATCGAATCACGGAAACAAATTTTAGCCAGGATCAACTGCGTAGAATTTTTAAATCCAAGATGGAATACATTTCATAAGGTGTTTTGAACGCATTTTCAATCAAATATAATATTTTTACTTTTTTTTTAATTTTTGGAGTACGGATCAGAAAAGACGTGAAATTTTAGGAAAAACAAGTCAATATACGTTTTAATTGATATTTAGCAAATTGTAATGATGACATAGATTGTTGTCAAACGATCGGGGTCCATTTTTGGTTTGACTTCCTCTTTACACGGAGCTCACACACACACTACCATACGTTTTGATAGTGTGAGTGAGCTCCGTGTTAAAAGTGACAGTTCGTCACTTTTCCGTTTGACTTTTCCAAAACAAAAAAATTACCACAAACCGGGATTTCTGGTTTTTCTCAAAAAAAAAATCCTTGAAATATAAAATTTGAGTTTTTATGCATTTCGCTTACACTCACCTTTTTAGTAGAAATAATGTTTTTTACAAAGTATTCTTTGTGCAATGCTTACCTGAAAAGATAGAAAAAATGTGTTATTGTTAAACGTTAAACAATTTAAATTGTTTAAAGTAATATAAATTTAAAACTCTTGAAGAAGTATTTTTTTGTATTATTTATTTGAATAAAAACGAATGCATTACACTTTCATATTTTGTGATGATAAAGTAAGTTTTAAATTTTAAGTACTTAATTTATCAAAAGTTTAAAACATAACTCTAATTTGCATAATGCAGGGTTGTTACGGAAAAGTCGAAAAAAAAATCCGCGCCAGATCCGCGCCGACCCCAAAACCCAATCCGCGCGAAATCCGCTCCATATAAAAAAAAATCTTGACAAACATAATGAATAAAATTTTAAACGAAAAAAGAATAATACAGAAAGCATTACTGATCCGTTGATCAGTTGTGGATTCATATCCCACCTGCACCAAGTGGAACCTTTTCTGCCATTTCTGAAACAATATTAGCATTTTTTGTAGCACTTAAAATATCGGAAATTCAGGAAAAAAATTTAAATTCAAAAATTAAAAAAAATTTAAACCCTAAAATAAATTACCAAATTATAAAATCGAGGGATTTTGTACTTGATAATTCTCACCAAAATTTTACTCTGGAAAATCGAAACACGAAATTTATTTTATTTTCTTCTCTAAATTTCTCTAAACTAAAATATGACTCCGAAAATGATTCGAACTAAGAAAATGGCAAAAAATAACAATAATTTAATAATTTAATGATTTAATAATATAATTATTTAATAATTTAATAATTCAATAATTTAATAATTTAATAATTTAATAATTTAATAATTTAATAATTTAATAACTTAATAATTTAATAATTTAATAATTTAATAATTTAATAATTTAATAATTTAATAATTTAATAATTTAATAATTTAATAATTTAATAATTTAATAATTTAATAATTTAATAATTTAATAATTTAATAATTTAATAATTTAAAAATTTAATTATTCAATAATTTAATATAATTTAATAATTTAATAATTTAATAATTTAATAATTTAATAATTTAATAATTTAATAATTTAATAATTTAATAATTTAATAATTTAATAATTTAATAATTTAATAATTTAATAATTTAATAATTTAATAATTTAATAATTTAATAATTTAATAATTTAATAATTTAATAATTTAATAATTTAATAATTTAATAATTTAATAATTTAATAATTTAATAATTTAATAATTTAATAATTTAATAATTTAATAATTTAATAATTTAATAATTTAATAATTTAATAATTTAATAATTTAATAATTTAATAATTTAATAATTTAATAATTTAATAATTTAATAATTTAATAATTTAATAATTTAATAGTTTAATAATTTAATAATTTAATAATTTAATAATTTAATAATTTAATAATTTAATAATTTAATAATTTAATAATTTAATAATTTAATAATTAAATAATTTAATAATTTAATAATTTAAAAATTTAATAATTCAATAATTTAATAATTTAAAAATTTAATAATTTAATAACTTAATAATTTAATAATTTAATAACTTAATAATTTAGTAATTTAGTAATTTGATAATTTGATAATTTAAAAATTTAATAAATAAATAATTAAATAGTTTTATAATTTAATAACTAAAGAACTTTATTAAAAAATTAAGAATTTAAGAATTAAAAAAAATCCATGTTATTTTTTTTGTAATTTTTCAATGTGAGAATTCATATTTCTTTTTGCGTTTTTGAGTCTGCAATTTTTGGCAATTTAAATTTATGAATTCTATTTTTTTTTGTTTAATTGAATATGTAAATTCTGAAATTTTCAATTTTCGACGGCGATTTTAGCAGATTGCTAAGTGGATTTCGTCATGTTTTGATAATTGAGAGTAGAACCAATTCTACCTAAATCAGAGTGGCAACAGAATCTTTCAATTTTTAATAAACCACAAATTTTAAAATTTAAATGTAAGATTGAAAAAACTTAAAAAATCTAAAAAGGTCTAAAGCTTTTTGAAATTCTGTAATTTTTTGAATTTTGTAATTTTGAACTTGTAATTAATATGCTCGCTTAATATTTATTGTTTGCTGAATTAAAAAATGCATTGGAAACTTTTAAACCCTGTACCGATCTAAAAAAAAATTTAAGGGTTAAATCCAATCCGAAACATACCCTAAGAATCATTTATGTACATCCTTAGGTTAAAATCTTTGGAAAAAGTTTAAAATATGAGTCAGAAGATAAAAATTAAATGTATCATGTGAATTATTATAGAAAAATATTTAAACCAGGTCAGTAAATGTTAACAAAAATTATGAGTTGTAATGTTATGTAAAATTTATATAAGAAATCTCAATACATTTTTAAAAATAAACGCTCCTTCAAGATTATTTTGAAGATTCGTATTAAGTAAAAAAAATGAATAATTTTCAGAAGAAAATTTTCTTCATTTACAACTTCTTAGAAATTGATGTTTTTGCACTCAAAGAAAAAGATTGAATTTATTTAATTGCTTATAATATTTTCCTTTGTAACTTGAAAGAAATTCTATCGTTCTCAATTAGGGTAGAGTAGTCATCAATGAGACACGGGGAACAATGATAAAATGGCTCTAACAAGTCGCAGTTTCAACCAATCAGGCTCATATTTGGGGGAAAGGTGTGTCTACTGGATACACGTCTGCCATTATAGTGACTTTGGTTATGGACGCTCCCTTGAAGAGTTATTCATACATGTTTGATTCTGGGGTGTAAAAGTAAATTATGGACAAAAATTACTTTTTCGCTCGTAGGCTGCCATTAACACCAAAACTAACATTTCTTCAAATTTCTTTCGACGTTCCATAGGGATTGAGTTGGGCTACAATGTCCTTTCATTGGGTTTGGCCAAAATTTGGAATATACCCAGTATCCAGGACTGTCTCATTGTTCCCCACTCATTTCAGCTCATGGGTAACAATGAGACACTTTGATTTTTCTTCATTAAACTTTTCAAAATCTATGTAAATCTTTCAAAACATGAATTAAAAGTGATTTTTGGCATATTTATAGAGTTTTAACTTCAATTAACCAAAAATACAAAGTTATTTGGTATAAATATACGAATTTTACAAAATTTAAATACTTTTTAGTATAACTTTTGTTACTTAAAGTTTCATGTTGGCAAAATTGCTCTAAAATGTTCAAGGCAAGTTACCTGCAATGGAACAATACAAAAACATGATGTTTTACTAGAAAAATCTTGATTTTCGTAGCGTGTCTCATTGTTCCCCAGCTGTCTCATTGTTCCTGCCAAGTGCGTCTACAATGAGACAGTTGAATTACTCTGGCTGTAGATGTCGGATCGATCTCATATTTTGGTCAATGTTAGAACACATTAAAAGAATGATAATGCAACAAAAAGCTCACTAAAACATGCTGATGAAAAAATGAGAAAAAACTTTGAAAGTTGAAAACCAAAAGTGTCTCATTGATGACTACCCTACCCTATTTGATTAATGGAAATTGCTATCCGCGCGAAATCCGCGCCTGAACAAAATTAGCTAGCAAATCCGCGCCAGTTCCGCGCGATACGCGCCATCCGCGCCATCCGCGCGATCCGCGCCGTCCGTAACAACCCTGATAATGTAATTAAAATCACAAAAAAATATTTTTTAATATATTTTATGAATCTGGAAATTAATGTCGTGAAATTTTGGATGGATTCACGCAACTTTAACTTTATTCATATTATACAGTCCAGACTCGATTATCCGAAGGCCTTGGCAAAATTCCACGTCGGATAATCGAATCACATTTTTTTTTCATTGTCCTTTGGGGTCGTGCATAAACCACGTGGCCTTTTTTTTTTGGGAATTTTTGACCCCCCCCTACCCCCCCATGGTTTTTCGTGGTTTCTCGCCAACCCCCCCCCCCCCCCTTATGGCCACGTGGCTTATTTCTCTGAAAAATTAAAAAAAAACTTGTTGAATTCAAAAATTAAATTTACAATGCATTTGTCTGCATCAATGTGACCTCCTTTTTTCACTAAATACATTTATTTTACAGTATACAATTTAATTGTAATGTTACAGAAAAAAAAGATTATCAAAACTAAGTTTTTTTTCTTCTCAATTCCCTATCAAACAAGAAATTTGAGAAAAAGTTTGTCGATTACAAACTGGAAACCAAAATTATTTAGTTGCAAGCAATGAAATGCATCTAAAATATAAATGCTTTTAGAGTATGAATTGTGCTCAAAAAATCAAACCAAATAAACGGATAAAAAATATCACATAAACAAGTGAGCAATGATTCCATGTGTCCAAAATAGTAGTTTATGCAACAAGTTGCAAAAAGAGGATTTTTTCAGCACGAGTCGTACATTTATCCAACGAGGTTCACCGAGTTGGATAAATACGAAGAGTGCTGAAAAAATCAAGTTTTGCAACGAGTTCCATACAACATTTTTTGCAATTCCGAAAAACACCCATTGAGTGAAATTTTATGTCAAATTTTCATGTATTTTGTCAATAAATCGTTTGAATCAAAAAAATGTTGAAAAGTGTTACTTTTCGAAACAAGTGCTAAAAAGTTCAACTTTTCAGCACCCATTTCAGTGCTGAAAAGTAGAACTTTTCAGCATTTATTTTGAAAAGTGTTGCTATTCAATTCTGTTATTTTTGGTACAGAAAAGTAGGCTATTTCGTCGTTCAAGAATGACAGGAAAAGTAAGTAGTTTCACGACGGAATTGCAAAAAAGTAATTTTGTACCATTATTTCTCGGATGTGCGACAAAAGGTCAAATGGACCAAAGGTCGAATGCCAAAAGGTCGAAAGACATAAGGCCGAATCGACAAAAGGTCGAAAATGGACAAAAGGTCGATTGGACAAAACGTCGTAAGGATAGAAGGTCGAATGTGAAAAAAAGAAAAAAATAATAATTATTATATAAACTTCTTAAATATTCTTGAAAAACATATTTTCTTACTAACAAATCCGGGTTTTTCTGTGAGTGAGATATTGTGAGTTTGAGAATGGGATAATTCTTTCAAACATGTGCAGTTCTTTGAAATAAAGGCCACTTCTCAATGTTTTTTTTTTATTCTGAAAACAACCTATTCTTGATTGTCATAATATTTTTGTGAATTTTTCTATTCTTTCAAACATGAGCGATTCCTTGAAAAAAAAAATCGCTTCTGAAATATGATGGAAATTTATTTTTATTTCTAACAACAACCTTTTCTTGATTGTTATGATATTTTTGTGAGTTTTTCCATTCTTTCAAACATGAGCAGTTCTTACAAAAAAGGTTGACTTCTAAAATAGTTTTATATTTTTATTAAACAGCTTATTCTTGACTGTCGTAATGTTGTTGTGATTTTTTTCCATTCTTTAAGGTTCTTTAAAAAAGGTTCGACTTCTGAAAATATCATTAAGTTTTTATTTTATTAAAAAACCTGTTCTTGGCTGTCATAATATTTTTGTGAGTTTTTCCATTCCTCAAATAGCAGTTCTTCCAGAAAAATGTTTGACTTCTAAAATATTTTTTATTTTATTTTTAAAACCTATTCTTGACTGTTTACATGATCTCCAAGTATGGAATTTAAGGAGTTTTTTTTTTGTTATTATATATTGTTATACTGATCCTCGGTCCTAACCTGGTCACAGCACCTAAAAGGACCTAATAAAAATAAGTTAAGAAAAAAAAATTCTTGACTGTTGTAATGTTTTTGTCAATTTTGACATTCTTTCTAATATGAGCAGTTCTTATTAAAAACACTACGTTTAAAATATTTTGTAAGTTTTTGATTTATTTATAATAAAAATGGTAGGAATATTTTAGTGACTAATCCAATCTTCCAAATATAAACAGTTAAGAAAAATGAGAAAGTTTTGTTTCTTTAACATTGTTGCAAGTTTTTTTATCCTTTCTCAATCTATCTTTCATGGTCACAAAAATCGATCGCATTAATTTATTATTAAATATGAATTTTTCAAAAAGTTAAATTCGGCAAAGGATTTATCCTTTTTTTTAAATTGAAAACAAAACTAGCTGAAAGATCAGGAAATTCTTTATAATTTTACAATTTTGATCATACTTTTGGTTGCTGAGATATTTAATTGGTTAATTGGTTGAGATATTTATGTTGAAAAAAATGAAAGATGAGTTTTTTAATATTAATAAATATTTCTTATTTATATTGATATATATTGATATATTGATGGCGTTACATTAAAATTTTATTCACGAATACTGCCCATGTTCGCAAAAAAGTCCCATATGCAAAAAACAGCATGCTGAGAAAAACGCTTTTGAAGTTTGTCCCACACAAAAGGCTACGTGTTAAATTTTCGCGAAAAAAAAATGGATTTCCTCTTGATTTCTAAAACAAGGTACTGGATGTTGTAGATGTAGGCTTTTTAGAGCGTTCAATTTCCCGGGGATTCAAATTGCCCGAGAAACGGGAAATTTGCAACAAATTTCCCGGGAAATCCCGGAAATTCTTGAGAAATTTGAAATTTATCAAAAATTTATCCGATCCTGGTTCTGATTTATATTATGCAACAACATTGTACAGAATAGCAACTTAATTGGTTAGAATATGTGTGAGGATCGATGAGTGCCTTGACTGCGTGTAAAAAAAACATACAGTTTCAGGAAAATATTTAAATTTTCTAAATTTAAAAGCTGTTCTAAAATTCGTTCGAATGAATTGTTATAACACCCCAAATTATGGACTATCTCTTAAATCAAAATGCCAAGCTCATATTCACTTTAATCCTTTTCTCGGGGAGAAGAAAATGGCTTTCGCTCATACGAATGAATATCAATCAGAAAACAATTTTTCGGTGAATTTCAAAGTAGATAAGTATCGTTTGAAAAGAAAAATCGTGACGGGTTATTTTCTAATGTTAGGCAATTCACCTGCAAAATGTAGTAGTGAAACCGAAATGTTGAGCGATAATCCTGAAATTGATTTTTGTTATTCACAAGACAATACAAGGTATCTTGAGATTGAAGTGTATGCATGTCATAAAATTTAATTAGCACAGTTTTTGATGTTTTTTTATAGAAAATATTTTTTGATAGGCCACGTGGTCAGCCGTCGACCCCCCCTCCCCCCCATGGCTTTTCGTGGTTTTTTTCGGTCAGATTTTCAACCCCCCCCCCCCCTTAGGAGGCCACGTGGTTTATGCACGACCCCTTTCTCCTTTCGATTGCTGACCTCTAAAGCGATGTGGCATTTTAAAATCCCAGATGGCGGAAAAATGGCGGTGATCAAATATTGAAAAAAATGATTTTTTTTTATTTAATAGTCAATCAACTATACAAATTTGATTAAAATGGGCTCGCAGAACTCAAATTTGACGTTAAAAACAAGATTTTTTTTTTTTCGTGATTCGATAAACCGGAGTCCTATACAAACCTTAAAAAAAATCAAAACTTCGGAAAATCGAGTGTGGACTGCATAAATGTTTGTTCGAAGACAATATAGATAATATATCGACCCTCGATTAATTTCTATTCTCAGAAACATCCAAATGAAATTTCCCATGAGGTTTTATAATAACAAAAGTTTTCAAAAGGTGTCAACGGTTTGTTGCAAATTTAGCCATAATTGACTTCTTCAAACTCTTGAGGCAAAGAAAGAAAAATAGAGAAATCTACTAAAAATCGGCCTGCAGCAAATTGCAATTAAATTCTAAATCCCTTCAATAACCCAACAATGAAGTGCCCTCAATTTCAACAATAAACACCTGTTAATCTCCAGCACACGCACCGCGAATCACTTTCACGAGCACGTTCTAATTACGCCACTAAAATCCTAAACACTAGAGGACAACTACTTGTAAAACGATACCCAAAACAGACACAACCGAGTCCCAAAAATCCAACCCTGATCCGATCGGGGACCCCCCCCCCTCCGGTGGAGTAATTCTATTCCGAGCGACGTTTGCAGAATTTCAATTAGCAATCGCAAAATTTGTGCGTCCTTCCCCCGACCCCAAAAAAGGTGAAACAAACTGGAAATTGTTTCCGTGCGTGCGTGTTTGTGCACAAAAGCACATTATAATTGAATTAAATTACTAAAAACAGACCTCCCCCCTCCCTCTCATGACAGCCAACAGCGAACCCAAAAATGGTCATTAGAGACTCGACCGTAGGTGACAATTTGACGGTGTGGACAATTATCCCCTGCGCGATAAAACGCGATACGCGACCTTGAGTTGCGCGAACGGTGTGTGAGGGAGAAACGAAACGGAAAAAACCTTGACTGCGTCAAGGATCGAACCCGGGACCTTCGCCAACCTCAAAATTGCGCGACGCGCGCTACGCTTTCCAGAAAAGTGCCTTAAAACTGTCAAATTACCCCAGCTAACAAGCTGATAATTGACGATTTGACGAACTGGTCGCTGCCGCCGGGACGGGATGGACTTAATCGGTCTCAATCAACCAATAGAGAGTAGCTAATCACTAATCGGACGGTGTGGTGGACACAAACGCACACACACATGCAAATCAAAATCTGTGTGTGGTTTTGCGGGCTGTGGAAGCACACAAGTTGGCAGAAGTAATTGATTGGCTGCACGCCGGATTAGAGCCCCATCAATTAAAGCGATTATAACGTTGCAACAACAGTGATAGAAAAAATAACAACAACAACAAATTTACACACGCGCACAAACGAAACGATGCTGATTTGTTTGATTAGTGTGTGTGTGAGAATAAATTTGTTTTGTGGTGAAATTAGGTGGTTTCGACTTTTTTTTTTCATTTGAAATGGTGATAAATTTAGGTGGTGGAAACAAAAGGGAAACTAATTTGCACGATTTATTTGATATCATCAGCGGATTTTTGTTGTTTTGTTGCTCTCTTTGTGCGGGGATTTTAAAACACGTAAACACGTGCGTTATGGTAGAGCTATTTTGCATTCATGAAATCGCAATTCGCAATTTTCAGTGTAAGAACGGGCCTTGACCGATCTTATGCACTAGGTTCCCGACGAACACGCACTGCCCTTACACCTACATCTCACCCTTGCTCTGAGTCAGTACGAGCAACACGCTAGAACACGCTTTGAGTGTTCGTGCCAGGCATGCACACCTTCTTTTCCGGTTACGCATTTTAACTCGGCCGGGGGTGGTACATTACGTAGGGTTTGATGTAAGTATAAGCGCCTAACCATTTATAGTGTGCCTATCAACTTTCATCAAAGCAAAAACTGTTATATTTTTAGTTTTAATTCAAAAACAAGTTGTTATTTTACTGTGTATTGTTTTCTCCTGAAATCTTTCCTAGTGTTGTGTCGTGTTTATATGTTGCTATTTCTTTTGTCGCGATGTTTTGTTACAATTTTTGGTCCTAAGCATGTTATAAAAGTTTACCAAAAGTACAATTGTAATATTTGTGTTAATCCTTTAACCATTCCATAAATTGAATAAGGGCTCAAACCTCACTTGTTTGAAAAAAGGGTGAGGATTGAAAACAATAGACAGTAAAAGAGAATTTATTTTATAAAAATCAAGAATCAATAGTAAGAGAATGATGAGCGTATTTTAAAGAATAAAAATGAGAAGCTAGATGTATTAGATGTATAATTAGACAATAGGTAATAAATAGAGATACAAAAAAAGCTTAGATTACAGTAATGGTAATTTATAGGACAGATAAAGAATTATTTAAATTAATAATTTCGAAATAAAATCAAATTAGGCAAATGATAAATAGACTTGATATTACTAGTACATTAAGGGGAGATTAACTTTGCCACATAGGGTTATTTTTTTCACTGTTTGATTTTTTATAATTTTTGTATTTAAGATATCGTAAAACCCTTTCAATCAATTGTTGTACACATCATGGAGAATGTTTGGTGAAAATATGAACATTTTTGGGGGTCATCCATAGAAACTGGGTGGTCGATAAACGACGTACTTTTGGTATTTTGATACTAACTCGTATCCAATCCGTTCAAATATAGGCAATATGGGTATCAAACTTCATGATTCTGAATGGCCCATTCAGACAAGATAATTTGAGGTCAATTTTTGGACCATGGCCACTTCGGAACCGTTTCTGGGTACCCCCGGGGAACCTATGAAGTGGCCAATATCATATCAAAGCAAAACCCATCAATATGGGTATCAAAATTCTTCATTTTGTCAATACATCTCAAAAATGGTCTTCCAAAATATTTTTCTGGCCATTGGCCACTCCGGAACCGGTTCCGGATTTCCCCCCGGGTAAATCTTCGGAGTGGCCAATATCATATCAGAGCAAAGCCCATCAATATGGGTATCAAAATTGTTCATTTTGTCAATACATCTCAAAAATGGCCTTCCAAAATATTTTTCTGGCCACTGGCCACTCCGGAACCGGTTCCGAATTTCCCCCCGGGGAAATCTTCGAAGTGGCCAATATCATATCAGAGCAAGGCCCATCAATATGGGTATCAAAATTCTTCATTTTGTCAATACATCTCAAAAATGGCCTTCCAAAATATTTTTCTGGCCGCTGGCCACTCCGGAACCGGTTCCGGATTTCCCCCCGGATAAATCTTCGGAGTGGCCAATTTCATACCAGAGCAAAACCCATCAATATGGCTATCAAAATTCTTCATTTTGTCAATAAATCTCAAAAATTGTCTTCCAAAATATTTTTCTGGCCACTCCGGAACCGGTTCCGAATTTCCCCCCGGGGAAATCTTCGAAGTGGCCAATATCATATCAGAGCAAAGCCCATCAATATGGGTATCAAAATTTTTCATTTTGTCAATACATCTCAAAAATGGTCTTCCAAAATATTTTTCTGGCCACTGGCCACTTCGGAAAAGGTTCCGGATTTCCCCCCGGGTAAATCTTCGAAGTGGCCAATATCATATCAGAGCAAAGCCCATCAATATGGGTATCAAAATTCTTCATTTTGTCAATACATCTCAAAAATGGCCTTCCAAAATATTTTTCTGGCCACTGGCCACTCCGGAACCGGTTCCGAATTTCCCCCCGGGGAAATCTTCGAAGTGGCCAATATCATATCAGAGCAAGGCCTATCAATATGGGTATCAAAATTCTTCATTTTGTCAATACATCTCAAAAATGGTCTTCCAAAATATTTTTCCGGCCGCTGGCCACTCCGGAACCGGTTCCGGATTTCCCCCCGGATAAATCTTCGGAGTGGCCAATTTCATACCAGAGCAAAACCCATCAATATGGCTATCAAAATTCTTCATTTTGTCAATACATCTCAAAAATGGTCTTCCAAAATATTTTTCTGGCCACTCCGGAACCGGTTCCGAATTTCCCCCCGGGGAAATCTTCGAAGTGGCCAATATCATATCAGAGCAAGGCCCATCAATATGGGTATCAAAATTCTTCATTTTGTCAATACATCTCAAAAATGGTCTTCCAAAATATTTTTCTGGCCGCTGGCCACTCCGGAACCGGTTCCGGATTTCCCCCCGGATAAATCTTCGGAGTGGCCAATTTCATACCAGAGCAAAACCCATCAATATGGGTATCAAAATTCTTCATTTTGTCAATACATCTCAAAAATGGTCTTCCAAAATATTTTTCTGGCCACTCCGGAACCGGTTCCGAATTTCCCCCCGGGGAAATCTTCGAAGTGGCCAATATCATATCAGAGCAAGGCCCATCAATATGGCTATCAAAATTCTTCATTTTGTCAATACATCTCAAAAATGGTCTTCCAAAATATTTTTCTGGCCACTCCGGAACCGGTTCCGAATTTCCCTCCGGGGAAATCTTCGAAGTGGCCAATATCATATCAAAGCAAAACCCATCAATATGGGTATCAAAATTCTTCATTTTGTCAACACATCTCAAAAATGGTCTTCCAAAATATTTTTCTGGCCACTGGCCACTCCGGAACCGGTTCCGAATTTCCCCCCGAGGAAATCTTCGAAGTGGCCAATATCATATCAGAGCAAGGCCCATCAATATGGGTATCAAAATTCTTCATTTTGTCAATACATCTCAAAAATGGTCTTCCAAAATATTTTTCCGGCCGCTGGCCACTCCGGAACCGGTTCCGGATTTCCCCCCGGATAAATCTTCGGAGTGGCCAATTTCATACCAGAGCAAAACCCATCAATATGGCTATCAAAATTCTTCATTTTGTCAATACATCTCAAAAATGGTCTTCCAAAATATTTTTCTGGCCACTCCGGAACCGGTTCCGAATTTCCCCCCGGGGAAATCTTCGAAGTGGCCAATATCATATCAAAGCAAAACCCATCAATATGGGTATCAAAATTCTTCATTTTGTCAATACATCTCAAAAATGGTCTTCCAAAATATTTTTCTGGCCATTGGCCACTCCGGAACCGGTTCCGGATTTCCCCCCGGGGAAATCTTCGGAGTGGCCAATATCATATCAGAGCAAAGCCCATCAATATGGGTATCAAAATTCTTCATTTTGTCAATACATCTCAAAAATGGTCTTCCAAAATATTTTTCTGGCCATTGGCCACTCCGGAACCAGTTCCGGATTTCCCCCCGGGGAAATCTTCGAAGTGGCCAATTTCATACCAGAGCAAAGCCCATCAATATGGCTATCAACATTCTTCATTTTGACAATACATCTCAAAAATGGTCTTCCAAAATATGTTTCTGACTCCGAAGATTTACCCGGGGGGAAATCCGGAACTGGTTCCGGAGTGGCCAATGGCCAGAAAAATATTTTGGTAGACCTTTTTTGAGATGTATTGACAAAATGAAGAATTTTGATACCCATATTGATGGGCTTTGCTCTGATATGATATTGGCCACTTCGAAGATTTACCCGGGGGGAAATCCGGAACCTTTTCCGGAGTGGCCAGTGGCCAGAAAAATATTTTGAAAGACCATTTTTGAGATGTATTGACAAAATGAAAAATTTTGATACCCATATTGATGGGCTTTGCTCTGATATGATATTGGCCACTCCGAAGATTTACCCGGGGGGAAATTCGGAACCGGTTCCAGAGTGGCCAGTGGCCAGAAAAATATTTTGGAAGACCATTTTTGAGATGTATTGACAAAATGAAAAATTGTGATACCCATATTGATGGGCTTTGCTCTGATATGATATTGGCCATTTCGAAGATTTCCCCGGGGGGAAATCGGGAACCGGTTCCGGAGTGGCCAATGGCCAGAAAAATATTTTGGAAGACCATTTTTAAGATGTATTGACAAAATGAAGAATTTTGATACCCATATTGAAGGGCTTTGCTCTGATATGATATTGGCCATTTCGAAGATTTACCCGGGGGGAAATCCGGAACCGGTTCCGGAGTGGCCAGTGGCCAGAAAAATATTTTGGAAGACCATTTTTGAGATGTATTGACAAAATGAAGAATTTTGATACCCATATTGATGGGCTTTGCTCTGATATGATATTGGCCACTTCAAAGATTTCCCCGGGGGGAAATTCGGAACCGGTTCCGGAGTGGCCAGTGGCCAGAAAAATATTTTGGAAGGCCATTTTTGAGATGTATTGACAAAATGAACAATTTTGATACCCATATTGATGGGCTTTGCTCTGATATGATATTGGCCACTCCGAAGATTTACCCGGGGGGAAATCCGGAACCGGTTCCGGAGTGGCCAGCGGCCAGAAAAATATTTTGGAAGACCATTTTTGAGATGTATTGACAAAATGAAGAATTTTGATACCCATATTGATGGGCCTTGCTCTGATATGATATTGGCCACTTCGAAGATTTCCCCGGGGGGAAATTCGGAACCGGTTCCGGAGTGGCCAGTGGCCAGAAAAATATTTTGGAAGGCCATTTTTGAGATGTATTGACAAAATGAACAATTTTGATACCCATATTGATGGGCTTTGCTCTGATATGATATTGGCCACTCCGAAGATTTACCCGGGGGGAAATCCGGAACCGGTTCCGGAGTGGCCAATGGCCAGAAAAATATTTTGGAAGACCATTTTTGAGATGTATTGACAAAATGAAGAATTTTGATACTCATATTGATGGGTTTTGCTTTGATATGATATTGGCCACTTCATAGGTTCCCCGGGGGTACCCAGAAACGGTTCCGAAGTGGCCATGGTCCAAAAATTGACCTCAAATTATCTTGTCTGAATGGGCCATTCAGAATCATGAAGTTTGATACCCATATTGCCTATATTTGAACGGATTGGATACGAGTTAATATCAAAATACCAAAAGTACGTCGTTTATCGACCACCCAGTTTCTATGGATGACCCCCAAAAATGTTCATATTTTCACCAAACATTCTCCATGATGTGAACAACAATTGATTGAAAGGGTTTTACGATATCTTAAATACAAAAATTATAAAAAATCAAACAGTGAAAAAAATAACCCTATGTGGCAATGTTAATCTCCCCTTAAGGAAAAGTATATTTTTAAGGAAAAAAAAAACAAAACAAAGTTTGTTACAGCAGTATCAATTGATAGAAAAGAGTGGAAAATCTTTGAGAGATAAGAGAATCAAAAAATAGTAAAATTAAAATCAAATGTTGGATATTAAATAAAAGAATCAGTGAAGAATATGGAATCAGAAGAGCAAAATAAAAATAGGAGATAGGTGGTAGCTGAGAATGAAGAGAAGAGAAACCCCGTTGTGCATTCACAAGCATCCACAGCAGTTGACTCAACATACTGCGAATCAAAACAATACCGTCTACAATCACAAATTACTTCCCTTTCCCACATTGTCGCGCCCCTTTCTTTTATCCGTCTCGACTCTGACCCGCGGTGGTCAAAGGTTTACGATCCGTTTCCACAGGCCACCAGCTAGGTCATCATGAAAACCAAGCCAACGTGGAGGTAAGAAAATAGGACACTTGCAAGGAACCAGAGCTATACTGTTCTGATCAAGATAATTCGGATGATCAAACAGAACTACGGATGTAGTTAGTTGCGCTCCTTCCAGGATGTTCCTTACGTGGACGTCAACCGAAGAGCATGCAACAAGGTCAGTGCCATTGCATGCTTTTAGGTATCAATCCTTGGCCTGCATTTTGCATTCATGAAATCGCCAACAAAACAAAAATGTGTAGTTTTATTGTAATTAAACCTCGTGGCACTATTTAAATTATTAAAAATAGTTTTAAAACTAATATTTAACAATAATTATTGATCAAGAATCTGAAATTATTTTTTATGTTCAGTTCCGCTTTGTTTTTTTTTTTTTTATTTCAATTACAAAATTGCTTAGTTTGTTTCTTCATGCAAATTTGGGGGCTGTCCACACGAAAGTGCTATGAAAATATGCAAAATAATCTGTGTCTCGCGAAGGGATTAGCTGATCAGTATGATTAATTCGGAGGAGTTGTAGAAAATTACTATTCATTAACATGGAAAAATATACCTTTTTAAAAAAAATCCTTCAATTTTGTTTCTATCGTACTGGTTTGAAACAACAATTTTAAAATTTTGAAGAATTTGAATTCTTAAATTTGAAGAATTTGAAAAATTTGAAGAATTTGAAGAGTTTGATTTTTTTTTAAGAATTTGAAGAGTTTGAATTTTTTTAAGAATATGAAGAATTTGGAGATTTTTTAGGATTTGAAGATTTTGAAGAATTTAAAGAATTTAAAGAATTTAAAGAATTTAAAGAATTTAAAGAATTTAAAGAATTTAAAGAATTTAAAGAATTTAAAGAATTTAAAGAATTTAAAGAATTTAAAGAATTTAAAGAATTTAAAGAATTTAAAGAATTTAAAGAATTTAAAGAATTTAAAGAATTTAAAGAATTTAAAGAATTTAAGGAATTTAAAGAATTTAAAGAATTTAAAGAATTTAAAGAATTTAAAGAATTTAAAGAATTTAAAGAATTTAAAGAATTTAAAGAATTTAAAGAATTTAAAGAATTTAAAGAATTTAAAGAATTTAAAGAATTTAAAGAATTTAAAGAATTTAAGGAATTTAAAGAATTTAAAGAATTTAAAGAATTTAAAGAATTTAAAGAATTTAAAGAATTTAAAGAATTTACAGAATTTAAAGAATTTAAAGAATTTAAAGAATTTAAAGAATTTAAAGAATTTAAAGAATTTAAAGAATTTAAAGAATTTAAAGAATTTAAAGAATTTAAAGAATTTAAAGAATTTTAAGAATTTAAAGAATTTAAAGAATTTAAAGAATTTAAAGAATTTAAAGAATTTAAAGAATTTAAAGAATTTAAAGAATTTAAAGAATTTAAAGAATTTAAAGAATTTAAAAAATTTAAAGAATTTAAAGAATTTAAAGAATTTAAAGAATTTAAAGAATTTAAAGAATTTAAAGAATTTAAAGAATTTAAAGAATTTAAAGAATTTAAAGAATTTAAAGAATTTAAAGAATTTAAAGAATTTAAAGAATTTAAAGAATTTAAAGAATTTAAAGAATTTAAAGAATTTAAAGAATTTAAAGAATTTAAAGAATTTAAAGAATTTAAAGAATTTAAAGAATTTAAAGAATTTAAAGAATTTAAAGAATTTAAAGAATTTAAAGAATTTAAAGAATTTAAAGAATTTAAAGAATTTAAAGAATTTAAAGAATTTAAAGAATTTAAAGAATTAAAAAAATTTAAAGAATTTAAAGAATTTAAAGAATTTAAAAGATTTAAAGAATTTTAAGAATTTTAAGAATTTAAAGAATTTAAAGAATTTTAAGAATTTTAAGAATTTAAAGAATTTAAAGAATTTTAAGAATTTTAAGAATTTAAAGAATTTAAAGAATTTAAAGAATTTAAAGAATTTAAAGAATTTAAAGAATTTAAAGAATTTAAAGAATTTAAAGAATTTAAAGAATTTAAAGAATTTAAAGAATTTAAAGAATTTAAAGAATTTAAAGAATTTAAAGAATTTTAAGAATTTAAAGAATTTAAAGAATTTAAAGAATTTAAAGAATTTAAAGAATTTAAAGAATTTAAAGAATTTAAAGAATTTAAAGAATTTAATGAATTTAAAGAATTTAAAGAATTTAAAGAATTAAAAAAATTTAAAGAATTTAAAAAAATTAAAGAATTTAAAGAATTTGAAGAATTTAAAGAATTTAAAGAATTTAAAGAATTTAAAAAATTTAAAGAATTTAAAGAATTTGAAGAATTTAAAGAATTTAAAGGATTTAAAAAATTTAAAGAATTTAAAAAATTTAAAAAATTTAAAGAATTTAAAGAATTTAAAGAATTTAAAGAATTTAAAGAATTTAAAGAATTTAAAGAATTTAAAGAATTTAAAGAATTTAAAGAATTTAAAGAATTTAAAGAATTTAAAGAATTTAAAGAATTTAAAGAATTTAAAGAATTTAAAGAATTTAAAGAATTTAAAGAATTTAAAGAATTTAAAGAATTTAAAGAATTAAAAAAATTTAAAGAATTTAAAGAATTTAAAGAATTTAAAAAATTTAAAGAATTTAAAGAATTTAAAGAATTAAAAAAATTTAAAGAATTTAAAGAATTTAAAGAATTTAAAACATTTAAAGAATTTAAAGAATTTAAAGAATTTAAAGAATTTAAAGAATTTAAAGAATTTAAAGAATTTAAAGAATTTAAAGAATTTAAAGAATTTAAAGAATTTAAAGAATTTAAAGAATTTAAAGAATTTAAAGAATTTAAAGAATTTAAAGAATTTAAAGAATTTAAAGAATTTAAAGAATTTAAAGAATTTAAAGAATTTAAAGAATTTAAAGAATTTAAAGAATTTAAAGAATTTAAAGAATTTAAAGAATTTAAAGAATTTAAAGAATTTAAAGAATTTAAAGAATTTAAAGAATTTAAAGAATTTAAAGAATTTAAAGAATTTAAAGAATTTAAAGAATTTAAAGAATTTGAAGAATTTAAAGAATTTAAAGAATTTAAAAAATTTAAAGAATTTAAAGAATTTAAAAAATTTAAAGAATTTTAAGAATTTAAAGAATTTAAAGAATTTAAAGAATTTAAAGAATTTAAAGAATTTAAAGAATTTAAAGAATTTAAAGAATTTAAAGAATTTAAAGAATTTAAAGAATTTAAAGAATTTAAAGAATTTAAAGAATTTAAAGAATTTAAAGAATTTAAAGAATTTAAAGAATTTAAAAAATTTAAAGAATTTAAAAAATTTAAAGAATTTAAAGAATTTGAAGAATTTAAAGAATTTAAAGAATTTAAAGAATTTAAAAAATTTAAAGAATTTAAAGAATTTGAAGAATTTAAAGAATTTAAAGAATTTAAAAAATTTAAAGAATTTAAAGAATTTAAAAAATTTAAAGAATTTTAAGAATTTAAAGAATTTAAAGAATTTAAAGAATTTAAAGAATTTAAAGAATTTAAAGAATTTAAAGAATTTAAAGAATTTAAAGAATTTAAAGAATTTAAAGAATTTAAAGAATTTAAAGAATTTAAAGAATTTAAAGAATTTAAAGAATTAAAAAAATTTAAAGAATTTAAAGAATTTAAAGAATTTAAAACATTTAAAGAATTTAAAGAATTTAAAGAATTTAAAGAATTTAAAGAATTTAAAGAATTTAAAGAATTTAAAGAATTTAAAGAATTTAAAGAATTTAAAGAATTTAAAGAATTTAAAGAATTTAAAGAATTTAAAGAATTTAAAGAATTTAAAGAATTTAAAGAATTTAAAGAATTTAAAGAATTTAAAGAATTTAAAGAATTTAAAGAATTTAAAGAATTTAAAGAATTTAAAGAATTTAAAGAATTTAAAGAATTTAAAGAATTAAAAAAATTTAAAGAATTTAAAGAATTTAAAGAATTTAAAACATTTAAAGAATTTAAAGAATTTAAAGAATTTAAAGAATTTAAAGAATTTAAAGAATTTAAAGAATTTAAAGAATTTAAAGAATTTAAAGAATTTGAAGAATTTAAAGAATTTAAAGAATTTAAAAAATTTAAAGAATTTAAAGAATTTAAAAAATTTAAAGAATTTTAAGAATGTAAAGAATTTAAAGAATTTAAAGAATTTAAAGAATTTAAAGAATTTAAAGAATTTAAAGAATTTAAAGAATTTAAAGAATTTAAAGAATTTAAAGAATTTAAAGAATTTAAAGAATTTAAAGAATTTAAAGAATTTAAAGAATTTAAAGAATTTAAAGAATTTAAAGAATTAAAAAAATTTAAAGAATTTAAAGAATTTAAAGAATTTAAAACATTTAAAGAATTTAAAGAATTTAAAGAATTTAAAGAATTTAAAGAATTTAAAGAATTTAAAGAATTTAAAGAATTTAAAGAATTTAAAGAATTTAAAAAATTTAAAGAATTTTAAGAATTTAAAGAATTTAAAGAATTTAAAGAATTTAAAGAATTTAAAGAATTTAAAGAATTTAAAGAATTTAAAGAATTTAAAGAATTTAAAGAATTTAAAGAATTTAAAGAATTTAAAGAATTAAAAAAATTTAAAGAATTTAAAGAATTTAAAGAATTTAAAACATTTAAAGAATTTAAAGAATTTAAAGAATTTAAAGAATTTAAAGAATTTAAAGAATTTAAAGAATTTAAAGAATTTAAAGAATTTAAAGAATTTAAAGAATTTAAAGAATTTAAAGAATTTAAAGAATTTAAAGAATTTAAAGAATTTAAAGAATTTAAAGAATTTAAAGAATTTAAAGAATTTAAAGATTTTAAAGAATTTAAAGAATTTAAAGAATTTAAAGAATTTAAAAAATTTAAAGAATTTAAAAAATTTAAAGAATTTAAAGAATTTGAAGAATTTAAAGAATTTAAAGAATTTAAAAAATTTAAAGAATTTTAAGAATTTGAAGAATTTAAAGAATTTAAAGAATTTAAAAAATTTAAAGAATTTAAAGAATTTAAAAAATTTAAAGAATTTTAAGAATTTTAAGAATTTAAAGAATTTAAAGAATTTAAAGAATTTAAAGAATTTAAAGAATTTTAAGAATTTGGATGTGTCTCATTTTCTGTTAGATTTTTTTTCATAAAAGAAATAGTTTTAAAATCCTTTCCAACCATTTTTTTGATGTTTTTTTAATTAGCCAGTTTCGCCTGCCCGTAACCTTTTCCCTTAAGAGAGTAACCATCTAATTTCACGCCACAGTGACCTTCCGAATTTCTCCCATTTTCCCACATAGCTAAACCAAAAGTCCAGCCATGCTGAACCGGCCACAAATTGAGCGGACCAAATTTAGAAACAAAAAAAAAGTCAAAATAACAAATCGAAATGTAAAATTTTCAAAAATAATTACCGCCAGCAATTCATAACTGGCAATTGGTTGCGGTCCAAAGTGTGGGCTGTTGGGTGGGGTCACATTGTGCCACCCACCGGGCACCACCCACCAACCGAAACAGTAGTATAAATCATATAATTAAATTATTTATGCTGACACGGGTTTTACATGACATTTTTTGTTGTGCTTTAGAGTCATTTCGCGTGGTGTCGTTGTTCATATTTCGCGCGTGTGCAATTTATTGCCCCCAACGCGGCAAATCAGCAAAAAACCCGCGAAACAATTCCACACGGGAAAAAAGGTGCCTTTTTAATGAGATGGGCGGTTGTACTCCGAATGGGAGAGGCTGTGAAAAATGAATGGGAATGCATTTTTGTGTTTTCACCTTTTTGCCTCTTTTATTGTTGGGGTTGACTCGGTTTTTGTTTAGCGTGTGTAGAACAGCTGGCCCGTACGCGGGATTCCGGGGCTGTCGGAATAATGGCGTTTTTTTCTAAAAAATAAACAAATCTAAAAATAATGCAAGCTTTGAATAATTACTATAAGCTGCCAGTAAAATATACATTAATCATTGCGTTGGAATTGCTTTAACAAAGAGTCACAAGTGTGGAACGATAAAAATGACAACTCGTAATGGAGGGTTTTGAAAAACTGTTGTGTTTCGATTGTGTTAGGTAGATTTTGTTTTAAATGGTTACAAAAAAAAATCCAGCAATTTTTTTTTTCTACAACAACTTTGAAGAATTGACAACTCTGTTTAATGTTAAAATTACTTTGATTAAAAATTAAACAACATTTTGAAGATAAATGTCATTTTTTTATTAAAATGCTCTCAACATTTTCTTTCTTTGCATCTTTTAAAAGCAATTGACTTTAAAAAAAACTGGTAGCCCTGTTACCGACCCGAGATACTTTTTTGATCCCTGAAGCTGTTTTTAAGATATTTCTGATTAATCAGGTAACCCTGGAGAGAGATAATGTCACTTTGGAGAAATTTGAATTCTGAGACTTCGTACAACGATATTTTTTAGCTTTTTTGTTTTGAATGAAACTTTCAGTTAAAAGAATTTAATGTATTTTTTAGTCAAATTTTCCTGTATATAGAATAAATAAATTTTCAAAATTTTCAGATTTGAATTTATAGATAAAGCATGCAAAATTTCACATTGTTTGAAACGCATATTGCATATTTTAAAAATTTGAGTATCTTCAAAAAATCGGTATTTTGTGAAAATTTTAGCATTAAAAAAAAAATCAACAATGTGAAAAACCATACAAAATGTCACTTTATACCCATTTTGCCATATTTCCGAACAAATACGGTATTTTTAAAAAAATATATATATATATTTTCAAAAAAAAACTTTGATAATGTTAAAAAGCCTACAAAATTTCGCTTCATTTTGATACCCATTCTGCAAATTTTTTAATCACTATTTAAATTTTTGAAAACCTAATCAAAAAATATTAAAAATCATTTTCACAAAATCGAGCTTGCAATCGAAAAGTACTTAACAATTTTTTTTGTATAAAATGAGCCGTTACAAAATTATAGCAGTTTAGTAATAAATGTTCGATTCCTTTTCCTTTTTTTTGCATTTAAAAAATACTTTTTGAGAGAAATGCACCCCTGAAAAATATTTTTGAGAAGGTGAGAAAAATCCTACAATTTTCTCTCTGGAACCTTGCCAAATCGGGCAATTAGTTTCTAAGATACAGCCTCGCATAAAATTTGAATCGATGAAAACGATTTTTTCCAAGTGTCGCCTAACTAGCCTGTAATTTTCGCGAATGCGAATTCTCGGAAACTATTGGTTCGATTTTTTTTTAAATCAAACGTGGCTTTTGAAAACGTCTAAAAATTTAAGATATTCTTGATTTCAAAGAATAAAATTTGAATTTTTTCGTATTTCTAATGAAAAGATTTGAAAATTTTGCATAAGTTTAATTTTTTTAAACATTGAAATTAAAAAAAAACTATTTTGTGAAATTTTCAAATCTTTTCATAAGAAATATGAAAAATCAAAATTTAGTCTATAAATTTAGTTGTATTATCTATTTTTAGACTTTTTAAAAAGTAACGCTTGATTTAATTTTTGTATAATTATTTTTATTCGATGCAAGCAATGCTGAAAATAAAATCATTTTTGAAAAACAAATTTAAAAAAATTGAATTCTTAACCTTAACATATCTAATTTTAAAACATTGATTTTTTTAAGTGTATGCTATCAAAGAACATGAAAAACATTTTAGTTTACTATGATTAACTTTACTGAATTTACAGCTTTTCATGTGTGATTTTGCATATTCCACCTAAATAGATGTAAAATTACATCGAGAAACTGTATAATTTTTTTCAACATTCCAAATTTACAGTATAACATTTTTTTTATTCAAGTATTAAAATAAAATGTTTTTCAATCTGGCAAACTACACAATTTTAAATAAACTCGAAATAATACTAAATAAATAAACTAAAACTAAATTCGACTTTTTTCCCTCTTCATTACAGGTACGCTCCATCATCGCATAACTCGAACGCCGTCACAACAACAACAATAACAACTTCAAGCAACATATTCCTCCATCGATACACAGAACTCTTCAAATAAAAAAAGAAAACTTTCTCACCTTGCCTCCTATGAGAATCGAACTCATGACCGCTGGTTTACAAGACCAGCGCTCTGCCATCTGAGCTAAAGAGGCGGAGATAAATATAGATTGGCGCACGAGCGGACGCGTTCCCCTGCTGCGCTGCGAAAGCAAACGGATGATTGATTTTTATCTTTTGCGGGTTGAGTTGTTTTATCTACTTTTCGGTGGTTTTTTTTATCGGGTTGAGACAATTGAGCTGATTGTGCCGAAATTTGCTCCAAGATCATAACTCGTTCCGCGGCAAACCTTAACTCAACCCTCGACCTCAAAATGATATGATAACAATTAATTATTCTTAGAGTCCCTGGACACGACCCAGGGGTGAGAGAGGGTGGCATGCAATAGAAAACGGCAGCAGACTCCACCGGGATTTAGGCCACAGAAGACCGAAGCCGCCGTGCAATGTGTGCAATATAATCCGTAATATGGTCAACTCTCGTCTATCCTTGAAATGGGGAGGGGAGATTTTGCTACGCTTTCCCTTCGGGGACGGGGATTTCCCGAATTGGCGGTTGTTCAACGCGCGGCCAAAATCTCTTCGGAACACACCAAGGAGGGGATAAGGTTATGAGCCGGACACGGTGGGTTTGATCGTTGGATTTGCTTAAAATTAATTACATTTAAAAAAATTTCAAATTTTGAAGAAATCGAAAATTGGTCAGAATTTAATATTTTTTTACTAAAATAAACCCATACTTTCCGAACATTGTAGGTTTTGCCTTGGCCAGTCTGTCCGTGTAGTTTCAATGTAAATTTTACCCTTATCAAAGCTTGAGGGAATTGCCATGAGGTGATTCTTGATAATGATTACTAACGTTTGTAAAATTCTTTTAAATTTACTTTCAAAAGAAATTATTGTAAATAACTAGTGATTAATACATTTGTATAAATAATTTGCAAGGTTGAATCTCTCTTACTGACTTATTTGACTATAAAATAACCATCTAACCAGCAATTCAGCATCAGTTCTCTTCAAAGTCTTGCCTTACCTACACAAACAATTCAAAACCATGAAGTTCCTCATTCTGACTCTCGCCTCTCTGGCCCTCGCGGTTTCGGCCCAACTCCAGCACAACGGTTCCTGGGGCACCCGCGGGCCGCAGGACGTCCTACTGTTCCGGGACAACGTCGTCGCCAAGTCCAAGTGGCTCCGGGTCAACAAAGTGGACCTCAGCTACCCGCAGAGGGTAAAACATATACAACTTTTTTTTTTAAAAATTTCGTTTAAAAAAACTGCAATTTTTCAAAAGGGTCAAAACGGAGGCACCATCACCGCCATCAACGTGTACGACGGGTCCACCAACGGGAAGGGGGGCTATGCCAAGATCAAGGCCGGCGGCGTGGGCCAAAACAACGTCACCATCCGGTTCAAGTCCCAGCGGGGCAAGGCGATGAACTTTACGGTGGAGATTTACGGGCAGAAGTAAGGGGGGGAGGTGTAAAGTGTGAAGAAAAATCCGTAAATTGATTTGTAACATTATTTTGTAATTCCAGAGTATTTTTTTAAGTCAATAAACCTAATTATCAGTGTATGGCTTTTTGGGTGTTTTTGAAACCACCTTGAGTAAGGGTTATTCAAAACGCTCAAAAAGCAAAAAAAATGATTCATTGACTCAAAAACAATACTCCAGAATTATAACTTTCATTTTTCAAAAAAAAAAAATAAAAAAAAATTCACCCAAATATGAAAAAATCAAAAAAAGTTTTCCCAATACTTTTGCTGAGAAAATGTTCAACAATATATATGTATCTCAAAATAATAAAAAACCTTAATTAAAACTTCCTCAAAAAGAATTAGGATTTAATAAATTAAAGGCACTGTTTTACTAGAATTAATCCTAATTTCACTGGCAGATTTTTTTTTTATTTTCAATGAAAGTTAAAAAAATGGCTCCAAAATCCAAACAAAACTTAAATTTAGATTAATGGTTTAAGCTATAAAGTTAAGGTCAGAACAACGCACATGATTTCTTAACATTATTTCAAATTAAACTTTATTTTAAACATCTTTGAAAAAATAATGTTGTTCTAGAAATTCATTGCTGACAGACACCTTTTTCATTTTCTGCTAATTTCATTTTAGTTACATCAAAGTTAAAAAAAAGTTGAAATCAGTTTGTTGACAATTTTAACTATTTTATTATTGAATAGATATTTCACCCAAATGATTTAAAACTGCAGAATTATAGTGGCATAAATAGTAAAAACTATAATTTATTACGTGCAAAAAAAGCAGTTTTATTCAAAAAATATATTTTAATATTTAAAAAACATCGTTGCATTCTTTCTAAACATGTATTTTTCACCCCAAAAATATGAAAATTTAGTCATAAGTTGAGAGAAATTTAACAACAAGGTTATCTAAAAAAATAATTATTTTTTGTAAAATATTCCCTAAAAAATGATATCAAAAGTTAAATTTTCGACTGAACATTTTTTAAGTGTGTAATCAAGATTTTTCAATCATTTTTCATAAAAATATTTGAAAAATATTGTAGAAAAAATCTACAAAAAGGTATGTTGTCAAACTGAATGGACAATTAAAAAAATGACTTAAAACTGACAGAGTAGAAAGTAGTATTTTCGACTGATCTTTTTTTACCGTGCAATCAAGATATTTCCAATCATTTTAGATTTGAATATTGAAAAAAAAAATGGTAAAGCAAATCCAGCCAGATTTTTTTATAAGAAGTAGTTGTTGTTGTAAAATTATTTTCCTCGTTTTTTCGCGTGCAAGCATTAACGGTTTAATAAAATTTCAAGTATTCATTATTTTTTACAAAAACAAATCACTTAAAAGTTAAGGAAAGTTTTACTACAGAATTGAAATTTTTTTAACGTTTTATTTATTTTTTGGGAAATATTTCTCAAATTTGTATTAAAGATTGTCATTGCAATTGTTAGTAAACTCAAATCAATTTGATAATTCACTCAATATTTGATTTTTTTTGTGTAGGTACCAATGATTTCTGTTCATGAATAAATACATTTTTTCAAACTCAAAGCTTTCATGTCAAAATAAAAAAAAAAAACTAAAAATATAACGATTCTTTTAAATTTATTTATTTCCAAAAATGAGGAGGTAAAAAAATCTATCAGACGGAATATTATTATCTTGAAATCGTGAATTTCGTACCATGAAAACGTGAAAATCACGATTTTCACGTCAATAATTTTTGAACTGTTTTTGAGCAGCAGTCGTGAATAAATATTCATGACTTGCCATGACCGGTTACACTCGTAAACTTAAATAAACGATTTTATGGTTTAAAAAACATGATTACGATCGAAAAAATAATCAACTCTAATAAAAATTTAATATTGTATGAATAAAATACGTAAAATCGTGATTTTTTATTTGTTATTCACGATTAATTTTTAAAGCCAAAAGTAAAATTCATGAATTCATGAATACAAATCACAAAATGAACAGTTTACTACTTCACGTTTACACGTATTAGTCATTTTTTGTTCAGAAAATGCTTGCCCAAATTCATGAAGTCTCCAGACTCAAGACTAACATTTCAAATGGGAGTAAAAATGAATGTTTGGCCCTTTTGAAATGTTAGCATTGATTAAAAAAAATCAAAATATTTTGTTCGAAAAGATCATAAAATTTCACAAATGTTCATTGGCATTAGAAAATGTGAAAATGATTGGATGAGATTCAAAGAACTTAAATTCACTTTTTTTTCTTTTATTCGCTGTATTTTAGCAATCAGCAGAGTGTCTTCAATGTCAATGTCTTTTATGAATTTTATTGGAAATTTCTGAACTTTCGAAAAACATATTTTCAGTAGTGATTTTTTTTTAAATCGTAAAACAGGATTTTTTCAGTTAGAATTAAACTTGGTAAAGTGATTAAATCATAAAACTTGAACTTTTCGAATGCAAATTTGATTTTATTTTTTGAAGATTTCTATTTAAAAAAACATTTTTTTCACTGAATCAAAACTCCTCGGCAAAATTTTTTGTCCATGGCTATGGCTCAAAAAGTGCAGTTTTATGTTTTATGTTTTACAATTATTTCATAAAAAAATAGGATTTTGGGAAATAGAATATTTCTGATTTTTATTTTTTTTTTAAAAGGTCCAATAAACCAAATTTCCAGTTTTTGCTTTCTGAGTGTTTTTGAAACCACCTTGAGTCAGGGGTATTAAAAAACACCCAAAAAGCAAAAACTGAAAATTTTGTTTATTGGACCTTTTTTAAAAAAAACTCCAGATTTGTGAAAAAAAAAATAGTTAGTAACACCCAAATTTTTCCGTGTACCGATTTTGATAGAGAATAATTGCTTATGTAGAAAATGGCTTTTTACGAAATATAGGTAGTTAAAACATACTATTTAAACAACTAGAATTTCAGCAAAAACAAAAAAATGCTCCCATCTTCAGATTTACAAGGAGTGTTGATTTTCGATTTTTTCAGAGGGATAAGGAAAAATTCTCCACGGTACCCACAAAAAAAGGTGAACGCTTGAAGTAGGACGGTTTTTGAGTAGGTTTAAGGTCTGGGACAAGCACTAAGCAAGCGTTGCGACAATTGATTTGAAGTACTTTAAACAAATAGAAAATACTTCAAAAGTTTATAAAAACTGGTATCAAAACAATAATTGATGTTGATAAAACAATCTCTGATAATTTATAATTTCAAAATTTTACTTATACCTCATTATTCTAAAAGCCCACCTTGCCACCTTCGCGTCCTTCTCCATGCAGCGACCTGCAACACCGTTCACTTCGGACTCCGGTGTCAAAGAACCTACATCGACTCCCCCTCCCGTTTGCCGGAATGACCGCGATTCTTGGCCCGGAATCCGTCGCCGCCATCGTCGTGGGGTTGAGAGCGCGCGTTTGCAATCCCCGTTCAAGTGTACATTTGTCACCTCTTCAATTAGCATCCCCTCCTCCCCCTCGCCATCCTTCAAATACCGTCGCGACAGCGGAGAAATTCGATGCCTCGGCCACTCAGATCAGAGGTTGGTTCCTTGGTGCAGTGTAGACCTCTCTACCAGCGAGGAGACTAATGGCAAATGGCGTATTTTGGCCGCCACCGACTCGACCGCACTATTGAATCAATTGCAATTTACATACTGGCTGGTTGGCTCGCCACGTGGTCGACACACGTGCGAGTTTTGCGGATTTCTCCCGTGTGACGTGACGGAGATTTCGATGAGAAGTGGCGGCCGCCTGCACCTTGCCCGAGTGGAACCCAATTAAGGGATGTATAAAAAAAAAAAAATTATAAACCTTGAAGAATTTTTGGATTTTTTTTAATTTTTAAAATTTATGGAACTTAATTCTTTGTATTTTTAGGGCTTTCAAAATAATAACAAACTTCAAAATTGATAATTTTTTAAGTTTAGAATTTTTATGATTCCGAAATAAAAAAAAAATTAATTATTATATTATTTTAGAATTTTTAAAATATTTAAAACTTAGATATTTTAGAAATTTAAAAAACTTAACAATTTTGAAAAATTTTCAAAGTTTAGAAATTTAAAAAAAATTAAATATTAAGAATTTTTCGAATGTTAAGAATCTTTAATTTTTTTAGAATTTAAGAAATTTTTAAAATCGTTCGATTTTTTTTTAATTTTCGAATTTTTGTTAAATTTTTAAACACTTTTTTTTGAATTTTCCGATTTTTTTTTTTTCAATTTTTCGATTTTTTTTAATTTGTTATTTTTTTTGATTTTTTCAAATTAAAAAAATTTAAAGAATTTAAAGAATTTAAAGAATTTAAAGAATTTAAAGAATTTAAAGAATTTAAAGAATTTAAAGAATTTAAAGAATTTAAAGAATTTAAAGAATTTAAAGAATTTAAAGAATTTAAAGAATTTAAAGAATTTAAAGAATTTAAAGAATTTAAAGAATTTAAAGTATTTAAAGAATTTAAAGAATTTAAAGAATTTAAAGAATTTAAAGAATTTAAGGAATTTAAAGAATTTAAAGAATTTAAAGAATTTAAAGAATTTAAAAGATTTTAAAAAAAATTAAGAATTAAAAGAATTTAAAGAATTTAAAAAAATTACAGAATTTAAAGAATTTAAAAAATTTAAAGAATTTAAAGAATTTAAAGAATTTAAAAATTTAAAGAATTTAAAGAATTTACAGAATTTAAAGAATTTAAAGAATTTAAAGAATTTAAAGAATTTAAAGAATTTAAAGAATTTAAAGAATTTAAAGAATTTAAAGAATTTAAAGAATTTAAAGAGTTTAAAGAATTTAAAGAATTTAAAGAATTTAAAGAATTTAAAGAATTTAAAGAATTTAAAGAATTTAAAGAATTTAAAGAATTTAAAGAATTTAAAGAATTTAAAGAATTTAAAGAATTTAAAGAATTTAAAGAATTTAAAGAATTTAAAGAATTTAAAGAATTTAAAGAATTTAAAGAATTTAAAGAATTTAAAGAATTTAAAGAATTTAAAGAATTTAAAGAATTTAAAGAATTTAAAGAATTTAAAGAATTTAAAGAATTTAAAGAATTTAAAGAATTTAAAGAATTTAAAGAATTTAAAGAATTTAAAGAATTTAAAGAATTTAAAGAATTTAAAGAATTTAAAGAATTTAAAGAATTTAAAGAATTTAAAGAATTTAAAGAATTTAAAGAATTTAAAGAATTTAAAGAATTTAAAGAATTTAAAGTATTTAAAGAATTTAAAGAATTTAAAGAATTTTAAGCATTTTAAGAATTTTAAGAATTTTAAGAATTTAAAGAATTTAAAGAATTTAAAGAATTTAAAGAATTTAAAGAATTTAAAGAATTTAAAGAATTTAAAGAATTTAAAGAATTTTAAGAATTTAATGAATTTAAAGAATTTAAAGAATTGGAAGAAATTGAAGAATGTTAAGAATGTTAAGAATGTTCAGAATTTTAAGAATTTTAAAAATTTTAAGAATTTTAAGAATTTTAAGAATTTTTTTTTAAGAATTTTAAATTTTTTTTTTAAGAATTTTAAGATTTTTTTAAAGAATTTTAAGAATTTTTTTAAGAATTTTAAGAATTTCAAAAAATTTAACTTGTCAAATTACCCTTGTCCTCTTAAAAAGGTGGAAAGGATCAAAATTTTCAACCTCTCAAATTGTAAATCTTCAATAAATCTTCACGCTTAACTTTTTTTTAATTCATAAAAATTCCAAATTACAATTGACACCCCCACCAATGATCCTAACATATCACCTAGAACCTACTTCGGCGGAAAACCCTTTGGCTCTTCCCAAGAGCTGCTTGATGATGGTGGCCTCTTTGGGCTTCAAACAAACAGGAATTCGCCGGCTGCGGAATTTGCGTTTTAATCTCCACGAACAGCCAACCGGTGTCACAACGACCAAGTCCCGGCGCAAGAATCGATTTTGAGGTCCAACGGTGGAAGAAAGTAATTTAAAATGAATAAACATTGGCGGCGGGTCTGACCTGATGTTATGTGGCTGCAAATCTCCGCCCAAACGATGTGTGCCACGACACGGCGGATGAAAATTAATTAATTGGTGTAATTTTATTACGAGTTTTGAGCGAGCAGGTTCCAGATGTACAGGGATGCTTCGATTTTTGTTATTTTTCGAGGAATGAATGCCTCCGACAAAGTCGTTTGCTATGACCAATGACCAATGACCTATGACCATTGACCAATGACCAATGACCAATGACCAATGACCAATGACCCATAACCAATAACCAGTGAAGTTTCTTCACAAGAAAAAAATGCTGCAGAAATTGATTCGATTTCCTAGCATAATTTTCATGAAAAATCAGTTTACATGTTGTTGATGTAATTTTACCGACAATTCTAAAAAGTTTATAAAATTACAAAAGCAAGGTGATCATCATCCTGCATGCATATATTTTTACACAAACATTCTGACACAATTTTTGTTGAAAATTTCCATGTAATTTGACATACATTTTAGGGTACTTTTCCAAAAGATCCAATGCGCCACAAGTTTCCTGTAAACAGAGGACCTTTCGGAAAAGTAAGAATTTATGTTAAAAAAGTACAATTACACATAAAAACATGTAAATTTTCACATTTCTCAACGCAAAATTACTATTATTTTTTTACTGTAATTTCATAATACATGAAAAAATCTAAACGGTCTGATGTAATTTTACACCAACTTTGATGAAAGAAAATATGTCCTTTTTTACTTAAAAAAGTATGTAAAATTACACGTGCAAGCAGAAAGTTTCAAGTCTTTTTGCCTTTCTTACGAAAGAACGGTTTAAGGTAAGCTTTTGGAAAAACGTTTTACTCAGAAAAATTCGTGCACGAATTAGGAAAAATAAAAATAAGTATTATGGAAATTTGATTTGTTGTAAAAAGCCATGATTTGAATACCGTAATTTTTTTTTTCCGTGTGCCATTTTTTTCTGAACAGACCCCATCAAGACGTTCAACTTTGCCGAAGACATCAAATCACACAAAATGGCTTCTTGGGTCATAGCGAAGGCCACCACATAGTTTAAATTTAAATTTAAGTTTGAGCCAAAAATACAAATAAAATCCGTTTCCGGAATCCGTTTAGAATTGCTCATGTAAATTCACATGAAAGAAATTCATATTTTACATTTTTACAGTGGTTCTAGAAGCTGTATTTTAAATTTGACAGATTTTCGTAAGTTTACTTATTCGGCTTATGTTTATGTAAAATTACATGTAAAAGAGGTAATTTTCAAACATCAAAATTATCAATCATTCAAAATTTAACTTTTTTAGCTGTTTTTTTATTTTTTGTGGTATAAATTGTCGTGGGCAAAATAAAATGTATACTGAATGAAACAATTGATGATTGCATTTTTTCGATGTAATTTTACTTGAAGAGAATTGCACGTAAAGGAAAAAAAAAACTCATATATTTTTAGATGTAATTTTTTTACTTTTCACTGACATAAATTCTGTCAGCATCATCCGATGTTTTTAACGTAAAATTTTACACAAATTTATTTATGTGACTACTGACTTGTATGAACGAGAACTGATGCTGGAAGTGAATGTGGACTCGCTCTTTTATTCGTCTCGTTTTTGATATCGTTGAGAAATGTAAGGCAATAATAAGGTCACCAGCAACGATAAATGAACTCACGATAACCGAGGCGATTAACACATTTCAAGAATAGCTTGACGAGCGTTAAATTTGCACGATGGTATTTGTAGTTGACAAAAAAAAACGAAAAAAAAAAACGTCCTCCATTGAGGTTTGAACCAGCAACTTTTCAGTTGGGGACTCAACGCGTTACCACTGCGCTAAGAAACTCGTGTACGCATCAGTGTTTAGGTGTATTGGTGCGATCTGCAGATCGCTGTCAAGTTTACACGGGCACGCTTTGATAGAAAAGCCATGAATCGGTGTAGCAAAACTGGGATGATAATTTTGGCAGCATTTTTTTCCTTTGGGTGTACACAAAAAAAACCAATTCGCTCCAATTTGAAACTAGCTGATGCGTTTTGCATTTTTTTATTCATAAATAACACTGATTTGACATAGTTATCAACCCTGGCTCCACCGCTGCTGCGGTCCGTACAGCTCAACCGTGACGTTCAGCCCTTGACCTTTCAGGGACGTCAGCAGGATCGTGGTGTAGTTGCGGCCAATACCGCCGCTCAACAGTTTGGGATTGGCCCGGCCCTTGGGCGCCTCGTAGAAGTAGATGGCGGAAATGTTGCGCCCGAGTTGGCCCTATTTAAAGAATTTTTTAAAATTAATTTTTTTAGACAAAAAAAAAAAATGCAACTCACCATCGCCGGATATTGCAGCGTCTGGTTGACCGCTTTGCTCGAGAACCAAGAGCTTTTGGCCTTTTTGATGGCAACGTAATGACCGATTAGAACGTCCGACTGTTTCTTGTTGCCCCACCTGATGGTGTTTTGGCGACTTTGAGTCAACGCCAAAGCGCTGAAGCTTATCAGAACGATAGCAAACAGGGCGAACTTCATGGTTGCTGGAAAGTTTGTCGAAGGCTGCAACTTGCAAACTTTTTGAAGGTTGGGACTTGAAGGCGAACTGATTCTGGAGGAGAAATTGGTCTCCCTTTTATAATGGGATCGATCGGAAGCCAGCGATTGAACTAGAGAAATTGAAGAAATGACTCACTGATATCATCATCGAAGAAACATCACAACTATTGATTTTCCTAGCCTCCCCGATAACGAAATTATTGAGAACAAGTTGTTGACGCACTTGAGGTGCATATAGTTTACAAATTTTCTAACAAGAAAAATCACTCTCGGGTTGTTTTGACGATGACGAGGGTTATTTTCACAATTCACACGTGCAAAAATGTGACAAATATAAGGCATTGCAATTTAATTGAACTTAATACAAACTATTTACAGATAAAATCAACAAAATGTCAAAAATATTTTTCTCAAAAATTCTGGCAATTCAAAATTTGCAAGACCCTTGAAAAAAATGTTCAATATTTTTGTTCAGCACCATTTCAAAATGTGCTCAATAAATCAAGGCATTTATTTTTCCTCAAAATTTGAAAAAAGAACTAGAAAAATTATTGTTATTTGTTAAAATTACTTTTTTATGGTTCCTCGTCCTAAAATTTTTAAACGGTAAAAAAATCTATTTTTGTAATGGTCACAACTATAACAAAAGTTTGATCAAACTAACTCTAGAAATTGTTTGATTATGTGGCTTTTTTGTATGATTTTTTATTTGATTTATTCGTAATTTTTAACTTTTAACTTTTTTATGCATTGAACTACCACAATACACAACATTTTTAAAATTGATGAGCAGTTTTTTTCGAATGATTTTTTTTTTTTCATCTAAAGACGATAAAACATCTTATGCAGTAATGGAAGAATCTTCATCAAAAGAAAATCTATTGATGTTCATCAAGAGAAGAGTTTTCGAAGGGAAGGGAGCATGGCTCTCCTCTCTCGCGCACGAAAGATCGGTTAAAAGAAACTTAAAAAAATCATCATCTGGATAATTAAGCGAAACATCGATTTCACTACTACACTTGCAGGCCTAAAAATGACCCGTCACTGTCCGTGAATGATCGATGTTTGTAAACAAAACGAAATAAATTAATTTAAGTCGTGCCAACAATGAGATTCACAAAAAATCTTCAACTAATTGTTTTTTCTTTTTTCGAAAAGTTTGGTAGCGTTTTTTTGTTTTTTTTTTTTTTTTTTTTGCACGATTTGCCTCCTCTCTTTTTCACAAAAGAAGCAAGTTCGGAAGCGAAAAAGATTTTTCAGCGATTATTTCATCCCTGCTCTTAAACGAAAAAAATCTGCCATTTGAGTTATTTTTGATTCGAAGTTTTCGAGGTTTTAAAAATATGCTTGTATTTTCTTCGACGAAATTATGTTTTTTTCAAAATTCTGAGTACGCCATGTACGCATCCAATTTTCCCTAAAAGTTCCTTTGACATCAAATTACCAAATCATCATCATTTCAGGCTGTAAATTATAGAAAAACACGTCTTTTCCGACAGCTAAAACATAAAAGGGGTCGTACCGCCCCTCCGTCACGAGATATCGAAAATTGGACCGCGGATTCGTGAACAGGGACAAAAATCAATTTAACGCGAATCGATTTCGTGAGAGTAGGCAGAAAATTACCCAAATATGAAATTATTATTTTATTTTGTTATGTAATTTAACTTAAATTCTGTTAAATGCATTTTTTACACATTAAATTAGGCAATATTACATAAAAAGAGGTAAATTTACACCTTCAAAATTTCATAACCCTTGAAAAGGTCCAAACGGTCTGCTGTAATTTTACACAGATTTTGCGAAAAGAATAATGTAAAATGTTCGCTCAAAAAGCATGTAAAAATGACATGAAATGGTACAGCAAATACGTTTATCAAACCAGATCAAGTTGGTGGATTTCATCGAAAATTGTAGTTAAAGAAGTTCAATTTTTGAATGTGTAAAATTTGATACAAATATATCACAAAGATGTAAATTTACATAATTTCTTTAAAAACAAATCTATACACATTTCCCATGTGATATCACCATGATCTTATTTAACAGTTTTACACTGATATTGAGGAAAGAAAAATGTAAAGTTCTACCTCAAAAACCATGTAAAAGTTACACGCGCGGGCTGAAATTTGTCTGTGTTTATGAAAAAAAGAATGTTTAAGGTAAATAACCTCACTGTTGTGTCCTACGTATCAAGTTCCTGCTGCAATAGTACCTTTTTATTTCTTTGCAGGCAAAAATGTTAAAATGTTTATGACAAATCAATCTGGTGGATTTCATTGAATAAACTGTAAATTACACAGTTCTAAAAAGTTCAATTTTAGAACGCGTAAAATTTTACAATATTGTATTTTTTTATGTCAAGTGGTCAAATTTTTAAATCAATCAAGACTAACATATCAAAAGGACGTAATGTTAAAGTTTTGTGAATATTGTTTTCGAAAAGATCGGAAAATTTCACGAATTATTTAATATTTTAATAATGAAAATCAGACCATGAGTTGCTGAGATATCGATATTACAAAATTGTGGGTTGTTTGGGTGAGACTTAGAAAACATCAATTTTCCTGTTTTTAAATCTTTGTGTGGCAATATCTCAGCAACTAAGGAGTCGTATCAACAAAGTTTAAAAAAGCAAAATAAAGAGAATTTTCTCAGCTTTTCAAAAATATGTTTTCAATGGTGGGCAAACACGGGCACTAATTCAAAAAAATGAATAACGTATTCGATTTTACATCGAAAAATGAAGTTGAAAAATTTTTGCGACCAATTGTCGATTTTTTGGAAAAAATAGTATTGATTCAAAAAATCGAAACTCAGTCAAAGATTTTTTGCCCGTTCTGGAAATTTCTGAAAAGTTGGCATTTGATGTCCCCTAAAACATATCAGAAAAAAATAGTATTTTTTGCAAATTAAGTTTTAGTGACAAAAAGTGAAATTAAAAATCATCAAACAAATTTTAAGGCATAACATTTTTTACAACTTTGCCGAAGACACCAAATCGATCAAAAAATTTCTTCAAAAGATACAGATTTTTGAATTTTCATACATCATTTTTGTATGGACAGCTGCCAAATTAGTATGGGAAATTATATGGACAACACAGCTAAAAAAGTAGCTTCTTTGGGCATACCGAAGGCACCAAAAAAGTTTTAGCTGGATTAAAAAATACAAAAATCGAAATAAAAAAAAAACCCGCAATTTTGTAGAGAACTGCTCAAATACATCAGAAAGATGTAAATTTACATGGTTTTTACAGAATGTCTGTCCACACTCATATGTAATTTTACAATGATTTTTATTTACTGTGTGAAGACAATTAAAATTCAAGGGAAATTTTATATTTTTGTAAAGAACCGCTATCACATCTTAATTCTAAGTTTAAATTCGGGAAACTTTCTCGTTTTGCATAAACTAAACTATAAAATCCCATTTTATCGCTGATCACACCTATCAGTCACCTTCCAAGTGTAGCGATTTGCGCATTTCAAGATCATGAAATTCGCAGCACTTTTTGTCACGTTAGTAAGTCTCGTCGTGCCCGCAATCTCCCAGCAGCACAACTTCAGCTGGGGTGTCCGCGGGCCGTACGACGTCCTTCTGAGTAGAACTACGATTCTGGAACCAGCCAGGTCACCGTACCGAACTCGAAGTGCAAATCTATTCTATCCGGAGAAGGTTGGTTGCCCCTTTTTTCTGTATTTTTTGATTTTTTAATGAAAAAAAAAACAACTTTTCAGGGTCAACCGGGTCGCACCATAGCTGCGATCAACGTTATTGACGGATTCGGCGATGGAACGGGTGGAACCGCCCGGCTGTGGTCCGGTGGCCTGGGCCAAAACAGCACCACGGTACGGCTGCGGTCCCAGCGTGGTCGAGGGATGAACTATACGGTGGAAATTTATGGACATTAGGCTCCAATCTACAATTTTAATTCTAGTTGGTATCAAGATTTAACTGATTAAAAAAAGGTATGAAATTTCAACAAATATTGTTTTTAGATTTTACGTAAACAAAACCGAGACTTCACTGTACCACCTCCCCAAACAACAACAACAACGAAAGGGTTTCCAGGAAACCTGGGAAATCCGGTGGCGCCCATCTCATAAATTCCTTCCGCCGAGCACATAAGTCAGTTAGCTGTCGGATTTGTTCGCGAGACCGGCCGGTCATCCAAGCAGCCACGTTCCCCGAGTTTGTTGTTGTTGTTGTTTGACCGCCGCCGCCGGGTTAGATTCCAAATCATCATTTTGCGGGTTCTTATTCGCGCTTTGCGGAGACGCACACTGAATCAATAACGGGCTGGGATTGTGTGTCTTTGGCCGCCGGAACGACCGTCGGGGAACCGCAACGCCGTCGCCGTCGCCGCCGCCGCGTTTGTTTTTGATGAATGGTGAGAGTAAACGCAAACTTTTCGGGAAGTTTGCGTTGATTTATGCCGGAATTAGGCCGGTTGACGAAAATTTAGCTTTCGTAGACAAAAAAGCTTGAACAGCCAAGGGTTAAACCTCCCCGAAAATTAAATCAAAGCAATCCAAAAGAAATCACTCTCCGAGAAACAACAAAAAAAACCCACACCGATGCCGGACGCGAGTTGGCTCGCGACCCCTCAACGGGCTCGTTGGTCTAGGGGTATGATTTTCGCTTAGGGTGCGAGAGGTCCCGGGTTCAAATCCCGGACGAGCCCACCGCGATTCTTTTTTGCTTGTCGAATCAAATAATACGGTACGTGAAGTCAGCAAAATAATTGGCGTGTGCTTTACTGTTGGAAATAATTGATATTATTACGAGCTTGGACGTGAGTCGACATGATGACAGGAGGGCTAATCATGATCTGGTAGTCACGAGCGGAGCGACTTTGTAGCATTAAATTACGCTTGCGTTAGCACTTTGTACTAATGCTGTGTGTTGATATAAGGTTGAGTTTCTTGAGTTAGCGCGCATGAAAAGTTCAACAAGAAGGAAAATATTTATCTTGTTCAAATTCGGGTTTGAGAACCAACTTTCAAATCAAATTTTATTGATATTTCTTTTATTTTTCCCTTGTTCAGGAAGTCAATTTAGCAACTATGAAAAACTTTACTTCTCTTGTTTTGTGTTTTTCTTGTTTCATTTTGAGTATTTTATTTGCATTTATCTTGTTTAGTTTATGTTTGTTTTTGATAGTGTTTGGATTATTCTACCATCTCCTATCATTACCTTTTACCTTTTAAGTTTAGTTTTAGTTTCGTCATGTTTTAACAGTTCACTTGTATTTGTTCATTTTCAACTGTAGAATGATACGATTATCATTTAAATAGCTATCACTTGTCAACTCCCAGGCTTATCTTCCAAGTTTTGAAAACATCACGTAATCTTCCAGGTTCATCTTCCAGCGAAAATAGGTCAAAATAAAATAAACCAAAACAGAGAACATATTCTAGAGTAAATTTAGGCATATTCCAATCATAATATGAGTGATTATTTGACCTTAGTGTCGGCGAAAATTTATATTTTGATTTTCGAACTTTTTCTTTGAACTGTTTTTCTATAAAATCCTGGAAGAAGGAACATTCTATGCCAACCAACCAATGGTTGGAAATGCTTTCTGAGAGTATTTCAAACATATTCCTGTAATAATACGAGCGAATATTTGACAAATTTTTTTGCATAATTTTTTATTACCGAAATAATAGGTTTTTTTTTTTAATTTTGCTCAACTCCTGGTACAAAATCTTGGAAGTTTCAAGTTTCATAACTGTGCAATAATATTCGCTCATGTTGTTACAGGAATATGTTTGTAATACTCCCAGAAAGCATTTCCAATCATTGGCTTGTTGGAAGATAAACAAATGAGAATAAATTGATATTGGTGGTGAAATTCACGAAAAATCTCCAACTGATTGATTTTTCTCAGCAAGTTCGGCAGCGATTTTCTAATGCGCGTTTTGCCACCTCTTTCTTTCGCGGGTGAAGAAAGTTTACAAGCGAAAAAGATAAAATAATGTTTAGAAAAAATAAGTTTGATTTTTTTACTTGTTCCATGTAACTCTGTCGATATTTTGAAAAAACTGTAGTTATTGTCATTATTTTAACTAATATTTCCTACTTTTTAAGTCATAATAAATTTTCTGTATTTTTTATGTTTCAGATTCGAAACAATTTGATCCGACTTAAAAGCAAATGGTTTAAGATTTTACAAAATAAATGTCACTCAAAAAATAGAAAAAAGAGACTGGAAATAATAAATTAATAATAATGAATTATGAGAAACAGCAACTGGTCTAAATATTTGTAATTTGTAGTTAAAGCGTGACCCCATTTTAGTCAGTTTTGAAAAGTTGACTGCCTATTTAATTACAAAATGAATTTTTCCAATATTTGAACACCGCCATTTTGGCCGCCATGTTGGATTGAAAATTTTTTAATCACTTTAGCGCAGTTTAGGGGTCATACTTTAGCTCGACAATTGAAAAAAAACAAATAAAAAAAATATTTCGTGATTCGATTATCCGAAGTTTCCATTATCCGAAATGATTTTTTTTTTCGAGGCCTTTGGATAATCGAGTCTGCACTGTAAAAATATAAATGCAAACAATATCCTTGAATGATTGAAGAAATCAGAAAACAAAAGAAGTTCAGTTTTTCGTCAAACCGTTACCTAAATATCCCTCATTTTTTAACAAGATATAAAAATTGTTACGAATTTTAATATCAATAAGAGAAGCTTGTGTGAAATTTTCTTTTCTTTGCAATAATAAAAAAATAGTGTAACAAGTTGCAACAAAAAGCTTTTTTCAGCACCAGTCGTAAATTTATCCAACTAGGTTCGCCGGGTTTCTATAAATACGAGAGCTGAAAAAAATAATGTTGGCAACGAGTTTCATAAAAACCATTTGAAGGAATTTTTTAGTCAAATTTCCATGTGTTGTGAAGTATTCCGTTTCGAAACAAGTGCTGAAAAGTTCAACTTTTCATCACCCATTTCACTGCAGTGCAGTGTCGTTCGAAAAAGTAAGTAGTTTTACAACGGAACTTAAAAAAAAAATCAAAATGTTTGATATCTGGTCGTACATTTAAAAAGGGCAAAAACGCCCATTATGAACATTTTCAAAAATTAAGCTTGATTTTTAAATTTCGACATTTTTTTGCATAAAAAGAGTAGAAAATTTCACAAAACGATCATTTTTTTAAATTGAAAATCAAGCTATAAGTCTCCATGATTACCGAGAGCAGAAAAATTATGACTTTTTAGGAAACATTGAGAAAAACTAATTTTTCACAAAATTTAATCTTTAAGAGGCAGTATTCTCAGCTTTTCGATAAAAAAAAATTGCGGTGGACCTCTTCCTTCGTGAAATATTTTGATCGACTATTGATTTTTTTTTCGGAGGTTTGAGAAATGCTTTTAACTTAAGGGGTTATATACATGTAAATCGGCAAAAATGTCAGAGGTCGGTTTGAGCACACAATTAAACTTTTTTCAAAATCTGTTTTCAGGGCATTAAAATATACATTTTCATCTATTAACAAAACAAATTTGAAGACATTTGGATGTATCATTGCCGAGATATAGCTTTTTGAAGTTAGCAGTTTTAGAAAACGGGTGCCACGATATCTCAACATTGCTTCGACCAAATCGGGTCAAAATTTTGGTGAAGACTCGTTAAACTGGTCCCGTGTGCATGACGAAAGCCGATTTTCAAAAAGTTTATTTTAAAAAAAGATAAAAATATTTTTATGTTTTTCATATAAAAAATCACCAGTTTTTGATTTTTGTATTTTTTGAAAATTCCAAATTTCAAATTCGGGCTTCGTCATGCACACGGGATATGTCTTGGGAGTCTTCACCTAAAATTTCAGCCAATTTGGTCCTTCCCATCCCGAGATATCGTGGCACCCGTAAATCAACTTGGAGTTCAGAGAAAAACGCTCAGAAAGTTAGACAGTTTGCTTTGCGCATGGCAAATATTTTAAATTAAATCGTCTCTAACTCAGTCATCATGAAATATCTTTATGAAACTTTCAAGAGTGATTAAAAATTATCTTTGAAGTGGATTTAATAAATTTTCTGAAATATTAAATTTTGTGATTTTCTACATGTATGTTTAACCCCTTAAAAGCAAAAATGTGATAAAGGTAAAAGTTTTTTGCAAATTAGATTATGCATCAGGGTGACAAGAAAAAAAATTGTAAAATCTTAAGAGATACCCCCTGGATTGATTGTTTAGGTAAAAATAAGTAACGGTGCAAATTTTGAGCCAAATCGGCAAAGGTATAAGGGTCGCTTTTTACAGTTGAAGTTTGTATGGGAAAAACCGCAAAAATGTATGAGGAAAAGCTAAAATTTCAAAATTTAACCAAAAGATGGCGTCGGATCATTGGCAAGTGTGAGATTCTTGAGTAAAATTTTATGACAAACAACTTTGTCCAAGACCGCAAAACGATCCGAGTTAAAAAACGATCCCTGACGAGTTATTAGCGATTTAACGATTTTCAGCGCCCCTTAAACCTTAAGGAGTTACATACATGTAAATCGTCAAAAATGTCAAAGATTAGTATGAGCACACATTAAAATTTTTTTAGAATCTGTTTTCAGGGCATTGAAATATACATTTTCATCTATTAACAAAACAAATTTGAATACATTTGGTTGTTTCGATGCCGAGATATAGCTATTTGAAGTTAGCAGTTTCAAAAAACGGGTGCAACGATATCTGAACACTGCCTCAACCAAATCGGCTCAAAATTTTGGTGAAGCCTCGTTAAACCGGTCCTGTGTGCATGACGAAGCCCGATTTTCAATAAGTTTGTTTGAAAAAAAGATAAAAATATTTTTATGTTTTTTATATAAAAAATCGCCAGTTTTTGATTTTTGTATTTAAAAAAAAAGCAAAATTTCAAAATCGGGCTTCGTCATGCACACGGGATATGTTTTGGGAGCCTTCTCCCCAAATTTCAGCCAATTTGGTCCAGAAATATCGTGGCACCCGTAAATCAACTCGGTGTTCGCTTTGCGCGTGGCAAAATTGTGAATTTAAATCATCTCTAACTCAGTTTAGTCACGAAATGTCTTCATGAAACTTTCAGGTGTGATTGAAAATCATCTTATTAGTAGATTTAATTAATTTCCTGCAATATGAAATTTTGGGATTTTCTACATGTAATGTTCACAGTTACTTATTTTTGCCTAAGGAATCGAGTCAGGGAGTATCCCTAAGTTCGATTTTTTTATTGTCACCCTATTATGCATCTTAAAATGAGTTTGTTATGTCTATTTGAAATAATAGTCTTGATTCCAAAATTTTCGAAAAGATCTTAACATTTCTCAATTTTTTAATTTTTTAACGTTGAAAATAGTAGCTAGGATATTGGCATAAGAAAATGTGAGAATGTTTGGATCAGACTTATAAAACTTAAATTTTCTTGTTTCTATTATCTTTTATTCGCTGTATTTCAGAGGTCCAATCTCCAAATTGTTAGGCAATTTTATAGGAAATTTTTTGGCATTTTTTCTCCGTGTACCTTTTTTTAGAATAGTCCTCATCAAAACCTACAACTTTGTCGAAGACACCAAATCGATCAAAAATTCATTCCCAAAAATAAAATTTTCGCTTTTCCACATTTGTGCAAAATTGTGTGGGAAAAAACTAATTATGCCAAATGGTTTCTTTTGACATAGGAAATTTTAAAATTCAATCCAAAAATTGCTGTGAAATTCTAAAATAATTGATAAAGATTATTTGTACACTACAAGGATTACGTTTTATTTCCACAACTTCAAAAACAATAAAAAAATCTTGAATTGTGCAAAAATATCCTAAAAAAATAAAAATTGCAACTTTTTAACCCCAAATTCAATCGTTTAAGCCAGCAACAGCAAACATTTTAAATATCTAGAACCCACCTCAGTTTCACCCCCGCCGCGGCAAAGGTCGCGCACAATCACCGCGTCCCGATCGCGAGAATAATTTAATTAATTCTGACCCACGGCAGCACTCTATAAAACCACCGCACAGCAACACGTCATTGATCACAGTAAGCCGCGCGTTTACTTAAGCAGCCCTCGACCACAACTCAGCACAATTTGCATTGTGGGCGCCCGTATATGACCAAAACCGCCACCACGACCACGTGTACGATCTGCAACAGGTCGGCCACGGAGATCGAAGGTTGCCAAGAATTCGCGAAACACTGGCGCTACTGCCAAGATTATGTGAAGTAAGGTAGGATGATCTTTTTCGATTCTTTGGTATGTCAAAATGTTCAAATATTCCAACCTTTTCCACCCAGGATCTTGACGTAACCTGGCAACCACAACACATTTGTGGTCGTCGCCGCTGCGGCGAGCGTCGTGAGAAGGGATTGTAGAATGTGGTGACCACAACCGCACGTAGCATTTTTGCGCGGTACATTGGGACACGGGGTTCTACCACCACGGATCGGTCAACCGTTGCAAAGTAAAACCAAAGAAGTCACGACGAAGGTTCGCGCAGAACTCTGCTTACATGGTGGACGCAAGTTGCGCAATATTGAATCAAGAGCTGGCTCTTCAATTAGCCCTTTCTCAAAAGTGACTCCCGACCGGCAGCAGCTGCCTGTCGGCGACCTCCTCTGATCTCACTCACTCGCTATTGAAGAACTGGAGCACTTCTCAGGTGTTTCAAGAGTGCGGTCGCTGGTGGCGGAAGTTGGGCACCTTATAAGCTACCTTTAAAAGAGTGTGTGCAAAACTGATGACTTGGACAACCTTCAAGTGTGCGGTGACGGCAAACTCCAAGTGTGGCACAGGTCATTCCATCAACAACGGCGTCGCTGACTGCCGTGGTGATTGTTGATTGTTGTTTGGACAGGAGAGGAAAAAAAGGAAAAGTTGAACGCGTGCACTGCCTGGCCGTGTGTTTATGTCAGTTGTGTGACACGTGTTCTAATTGTGGATCCGGATTCCGACGGGACAACCGGATTCAATATAAAAAGTGGTGCAGTTGGGCAGAGTTATCGGGTCAAATGATTAATATCTGGTTGAGATCCTTGAAAAGGGCGTAATATTGAATATTTGACCTTTTTGAAATGTTAGTCTTGATTAAAAAAAACTAAAAAATATTTTTTTCGAAAAGATCAGAAAATTTCACGAATGTTTTATATTTTAACATTGAAAATCGTGAGATCTTAGAAAACATCAATTTTCCTGTTTCTAAACCTTAGCATGACAATATCTCAGCAACTAAGGGTCGTATCAAGAAAGTTAAAAAAAAGCAAAATATAGAGAAATTTCTCAGCTCTTCAAAAATATTTTTTTCAGATTGGGCAAACATGGGCATTAATTTAAAAGAAAATAAATAACTACGACTGTTTTCAAAAAAGTTACCTAAAAATGGCTATAACTTGAAAATGCTGCACTTTATCAAAATTTCACTAAAGTACTTTTTGATTGAAAATTGAAAAAAATTTGCGATTTCAATTTAAAAAATTAAAACAGTATTGATACAAAAATTCATAACTTGATCAAAGATTTTTTGCACAACCTGGAAATTTCTGAAAAGTTGGCATTTAATATCCCCTAAAAAATATAAAAAAATAATGTTTTTTTGCAAATCAAGTTTTGGTGACAAAAAAAGTTAAATTACAAATCACCAAATTTTTTTTTTCCAGTGTAGTCCGTATCCATACCTACAACTTTGCCGAAGACACCAAATCGATCAAAACATTCCTTCGAAAGATACAGATTTCTGAATTTTCATGCATCATTTTTGTATGGACAGCTGCCAAATTTGTATGGAAAATTATATGGACAAACTAATGATGCAAAATGGATTCTTTGGGCATACCGAAGTAAAATTAAAGTAAAAAGACCGATTCCGTAGAGAACTGCTCAATATCAAAAAATGTTATTCCCAAGTTATTTCCGTCTGCTCGGGAAAGATTGTCTTCTGGTGATGATTTGTTCATCGCTGACTGATATTTTGTTTTATTTCGCGTTCTTTTGAGCAACTTTTTTTGGGGACCATCCATAAACTACGTGGAAACCTTCTTTTCGAAATCTCAAAATATTTTTTAAATACAGCAAAATGAAACTATTGACAATAATGAGGTAAAATGAAAACTTTTTAATAAACTAAGTCTGATGTCCAATCTTCGATGTTTCTTAGACGAAATTGTAGTAAATTTTCTGAAATTTTCGAAAAAAAATATTACAAGAACGGATAATCATGAACACTTTTTCAAAAAGTAAAAAAAAAGGAATTTTTCGGACAAAATTTAACTTTGAATGGCTATATTTTGAAAACGGTGCACTTAGTCAAAAAATATGAAAAGTACTTTTCGATGGCATATTAGACGGTACATAAAAAAATGAGGTCAAATATATTAAGCACAGGATTTATTTTTTTACAAAAAAAAAACTCTATTAAAAAAATAAATTTTGGTACATACTTCTGAAAGGCTTAAAAGATGTGGGCTCTTGTCTACTAAAACATAAAAAAAATAAAAAATAAAAAAAGTATTTCGGGAAATTAATTTTTAGTGAAAAAAAGTTTATTAAAAAATATTATTTTTTCCGTGTACCTATACTAACAACTTTGCCGAAGACACCAAATCAAGCAAAAAATTCCTTGAAAAGTCACAGATTTTCGAATATTTACATAGAATTTTGGTATGAACGGCTGCCAAAATTGAATGGAGATTTGCATGGGTGAACCAATGACACAAAATAGCTTCTTTGATGATAGTTTGGTTTCTTTGGTCAAAGTTGAGTATTGAATCAAAAATAGCTACTTTTTAATAAACTCATTACACAAAAAAAACTGAAAAGGAAGCACACATTCTTTTGATTCAAAAAGAAACATAACCACCAGTCTTTAAAAAAATGTAATATTGACAATACATATAATAATGATTTGAAATAATTTCAATGTTTATTTTTAAAATTGCCAGACATTTGTTTTTGTAACTTGGTTTAAACTAAAAGTGAAAACAAATAGCTAAATTTAAAATTTTATCCTTTATTTTATAATTGTTCAACAAAAAACGCTTTAAACATGATTACTGTTATTATTCTTTAAAAAAATCAAATTATCTAGGAACTCGCTTTAAACAAAAATATTTTACCCAGTTTTAAATTTTGTTTTTACCAATTTTGATTTATTTAGCTGTCAAAGAAAAAGGAAAATCCAGTTTAACAAGTGTCTATTTTACCACTCATTTAATACAAAATAGATATTTGAACATTTGGATTATATTTTATATTTTAAGTTTTTCTAATAAATGACAATACATCTTTACATAAAGTCTCATTAAAAAAAATCAAACGAAACTTCAACATATTTTACTTTTTAACATCATTCTTCAACACTTTCAAACTGTTCTCACATGTAGTTCCAGTTTATTTTATTTTAGTCATTTTAAAAAAATTAAAAATCTGAATTTAGTCGAAGTTTTACAAACATTGTAAACAAAATGCACTTTCGATAAATTGGGCTAATGTCATTATAACAGTCATTTTGTGATTTTTTAGCTATCTATTACCTTTTTTGCTGAAATTTTAATATGTGACGTGTTTCGGAAGTCATTTTATTTAACGCAAAATTTGTAATTCTCAAGTAATTTTCTAATTATTTTGAATGTAATTTTTAGTTTTAGATTTTCATAATAATACCTAGTAAGCGTTTTTTATTTTTAAATAAAAAAATCATAAATTAAAATTCTAGAACAACCTAGGGGCCAAAACTTCATGTTTTTACTTTGGAAAGATGACTGATAATTAATTTGGACTGTAATTTTAAATATTCATTTTTCCAATGCTTTTTGGAAATCAAAAAATGACGATCTCTATAAAGAACTCATTCCGGTCGCTATTTTCAAAGGCCGTAAATCTTATCACTCTTTCTCCCGAAAAAACGCCGATATCAACAGTGCCCACACTTAATTTTCGCTGCACTCTTCCCTTTCCTTATAATGTCGCTCGCATATCTGACATGCGTCTCATTAATGACCATCCGGTAATGAATTGAATTAATCTCGATTCTTTTTTTTTTTGCTGTTGTTGTTTTCTGACTCTCGTCCATTTTTCTGGTGATGTCGCTCTTTTTCTTTCCGTGTCGATCCCCCCTCCCCACTTCCTCGTGATTCCTGTTAATGTTAATGATTTTTTTTTTTGCGTCGTGTTTGAGTTGTTCATAAATGCAGCAGGATGTGCCAAAGGATATTATTTATGGATCAACGGGGAACTCTCCCCGCGCGTAATGAATAATTCACCCGATTAATGCACTCGTTTGTTCAGTGGATTGCGGGTGCATTTTGTAATTAAATGTATAAAGTTTATGAAACACCACAAGTAAAGACAGTTTAATAGAACATAAAAAGACCCAACAATTTAATAAGACCACTGTTAAAACCCACAAAACTGCACTCATTGCTTGCACTTTTGCTGCCCCAGACGAGCGAGTTTGTCATCCAAATAAATGATAATTTTTATAGATTTTACTTTTTATGCAAAAGTGGCGCGGCGCAGAAATAAAAGTGAATGGCGGTGGCGAAAACAAAAAGAAGAAAAAAGTGAGCGACGTGACGTCCGGGTTCGAAGAAAGATCCGTCCAATGTCCGATGGCCAATGACGGAGAAAATGAGTGAAGGATTTGCATAACAATATAAAATGAGCCCCGGCGATCTGGATTGTGCGGTTGTGGCCGGTGCCGCTGCTGGGGACACATTAACATGCCATGTGAAGTGGCCAGAGCGGTATGATTTGCACGTGGAAAGGATTATATTATGAGGAGATGAAAACAATAAAAAAAAACTGCTGTCGTGAAAAGAATGGAATGAAACTAGAGCAGTGAAAAGTGAGATTATGACATAAAAATAAGGATTTTAGTAGGGGTTTGAGATAAATTGTACGGTTAAATTAGGTTATGAAAGTCTTACACATTTTATGTGGCGAAGAGAAATTACTTCCAAAATAAATTTGATTTTTCTTCTTCTGGATATCTCTAAATTGCTAATCTCCGTTTAGAAACTTAGAACTATTCAAATTTATTCTTTCGAATGAACATTTATAAGTTTTTATTAAAATATCACATTTTGTCTTTGACTCCATGAAGCTATAGCTGAAAATTAGTTTTTTTATTCGTCCAATCTCTATTTCCTTTTATTTTTAAGAATTTTTTTTTTCTCCCGTGTTCAGGAACAAATTTTGTTCTACGAAAAACTGTACTTCAACTTTCTTCAAACTTAACCCTCTACAACCCGTTTTTCAACAAATTTTTGATCTTAAAATGGTGTAGGCGTGGCTGAATGGTTACGTTGTTCGCTTTGTAAGCGGAAGGTTCTGGGTTCGATTCCCATCTGCTCCTATCGAGAAATTATGGAAAGAAGGAATTCTGAACACTTGAATATGAACGAAAAATTCATTAGCTCGCGGCGGGGTTCGATCCCCCGTCCTTTGGGTCAGCAGACAAAAATGCTAACCACCAGACCATCGAGGCTTAGTTGTCTAGAAGGAATAAGAATGCTTTAAGAATCCAAGAAACTTGATTGGAATCTGTGTGAACCTAAGAAACAGGAAATGCAATAGGGACGTGGCGTTACATCGTGCTGCCACCTGGTTTTTTTAAGCGCAAGAGTGTAAAAGTGCTGAGTCATCGTCTAAAAATAGACGGCGTCCTATCTCGCCCAGCAAAATTAGGTCGATAAAGTAGTCGGTTTCGATGAGCAAAAGTGGAAAACGTGGTCTAAAAATAGCGACGCCATCTCCCTATAGGGACGTGGCGTTACATCGTGCTGCCACCTGGTTTTTTTAAGCGCAAGAGTGTTAAAGGTCTGAGTCATCGTCTAAAAATAGACGGCGTCCTATCTCGCCCAGCAAAATGAAGTCGATAAAGTAGTCGGTTTCGATGAGAAAAAGTGGAAAATGTGGTCTAAAAATAGCGACGCCATCCCCCTATATTGAATGCAAGTTGAATTCAAGGACACTATCCTTACTGGTTGCATAATAGGGACGTGGCGTTACATCGTGCTGCCACCTGGTTTTTTTAAGCGCAAGAGTGTAAAAGTGCTGAGTCATCGTCTAAAAATAGACGGCGTCCTATCTCGCCCAGCAAAATGAAGTCGATAAAGTAGTCGGTTTCGATGAGCAAAAGTGGAAAATGTGGTCTAAAAATAGCGACGCCATCCCCCTATTGTTAGGCGAATATTGAACTTTCAACATGACCAGAATTCACCACAAAAGCTTGGTGAACCGAAATTGGAAAGCTTTCAAGATGAATCCAAGAACATACGAAGAATTAAGGACTATACATAGATTTGACCAGCCGCATCACTTACCAAGGTGAATCCTGGCTTCACACCCATCTTACTAACACCCTCAAACCTCACGTGATACTTTGTCGAAGACGCAGCCTCTTTATCACTCAAGTATCGGACTAAAATTCCTATCCACTTCCCCCGTGTCTTACCACTGGTCGTGGCCGGCGCTGTGATTGGCTAGCATGATAGGGACATTTGAAAGTTGCGAAGTGGTGATGATTGGTTCCTACTCTTCATCTGTGGTCCACGGAGCAATTCTTGGAGGTCCTGGTCAATAACAGAGTAGCAACTACGGGTAGACACCAATGCTATGCTATGCTATGCTAAATTTTTGATCTTAAAATGCATTGGAAAAAGAACTCTAAAAACATAAGAAAATTCTAAAGTTGGAAATGTGACTTGTTTTATGTGACTTTGCCAATGTTTTCAAAAATGTAATTTTTTTCTTGGGTCCACTTTGCCTGAGTTTCCTCTATATTACGTGAAAATAAGTATGCAGTAAAAATGTGAAAAACAATTAAAAAATAGAAAAAGTGACTGTAAAAACATTAAAAAAAACTAAATATGCAAAAGGTAGTTATAGGAGGTGGTAGAGTAAGCCAAATACTATCTGAAACAAACATAAACTAAACAAGATAAATGCAAATTAAAATACTAAAAATGAAAGAAGAAAAATGTAAAACAAGAGAAGTAAAGTTTTTCATAGAACAAATGTTGCTCACACTAAAGACCTCCTGAAAATGAGAAAAAAAATCGAAACAAAAATTTGAGCAGTAGAGGGTTAACCTATAAATTTTCAAGTGACAACAAGTTATGTCAAAGCATAATCTGGGACAATATACAAATTACTGCATACAATATTAAAAAAAAGTTAAAAGATATTTGAAATCAGATAAACACATTTTTTGTTCAAATGATTGGCTAAATCACATGATCATCAAACTCAAGATTTTTTTTTAAATGAGGAGATCTTCTTTTCAATGCTTTTTAAAGATTCAAAAATCGCTTAAACAAATTAAAAATTTCTAGACCGCAGCTCATCCACCGAGGAAGGAATTTAACCTTAAAAATAAAAATTTCTCAAATTGTAGAAAAGGTACACTTCTAAGCATATTTAAAAATTAAATAAAAAAATAAAAAGTTTAAAAGTGTTTAAATGTATTATACACCTGTCCAGTTGTTTTGCCATTATAAGTTGCCAAAATTTTTAAGTATTGACGAAAATTCACTTGTTGTGCAAAAAAAAAGTTTTTGCGCTGCTTTGGAAATTAATAAAAATTCAGAATATTTTTAATCCAGCTCAAACATGCTGAATATGATTATCAACGCAGAAAATGCGTTTAAGATTGTTTTCAGTTGATTACTGTTATCAGTAAAATAAAGTTTTTTGAGTCGAGAAGGCTTCTAAAAAAACAATTTCGGATAATCGAATAAAAAAATGTTTTCATTCTCTTTTTTGTGAGTCATTAAGTTTTAATAAAAATAGCATTAAATTGATATGGGAAGCCAATATGGCGGCGATGAACTATTGAGAATATTTGTTTGGTAATTAAACAGGCAATCCATCACATAAATTTGATTAATTGAACTTGCTGAAAACACAATTGACTTGCATTACAAATAAATTCAAACGACAATGAAAATATTTTTAAAGTTGAAAAAAAAAAAATAATTAAGTGGTCAACTAGAGTTATTGAAATTCTAAGCAAGGTTTTAAAATATTTAGAATAAAAAAAGCTTCGAAATTATTTCGTTTCTTGTTTTCAACAAAATGATCTAAAAGAAATGTTGTTTCTTTTTGTACCACACTAATCTTTTGGCTTATTTCTGAATATTTAAAAAAAATATACAAAAACTGCTTTTTTTTTTAATTTTCATCAAGAATTCTGATTGCTCTAAACAGACTCATTCACTCGCGAGCACAAATCAAAAGCGACGCTAAACTCCCCTGACCGTTTCCTACCGTTTGTCTCTTTCACACTAATCGCTACTGAACGCTCAATCTCTTGATCTCCCTCTCACTCCGATCGAGTAGTTGTAGCGAATGGTTCAGAGAGGCTTATTGAGCAATGTCGCTCAAAGCTGACTCAAAATTGTCTGCAATCGGCCTTGTTTTTAGCATTTTTAAAATTATTTAAAATCAATGCTTTTAATCTAATTTGTTGATAACACACCATCAAAGATACATTTGACAGCAAATTCCACCAAAAGAGCGCCGCGCTGGTATTTTGTTGGATTCTCTCATCTCTTAACATATTCGTTTGTGACTCGAGTCGAGTATTCGTACCGCTGTGTGAAGCGATCGACCAAGACGCGCTGGAAAGTCGTGTTCGCTCGTGATTGGTTGCGTGCCCCAGTCGGCAAAGATTCGTTCGGCGGTGAGTGAGTGATTTCTGGACTTTAAACTGAAAATCAAGAAGCTTGATTTTCATGTCTATTTGCAATGGCCAAAAATTCGAAATCTATAAATCAGTTTATAATGTCGAAATTTAATTGAAAATTGAAATAAAAGTATTTGTCTCCTGATTAGAAGGGACGGAGTCTAAATATTGTACAAATATCGTCCTAACTCAATTATCCGAAGTTTTCTTATGAACTTCGCATAATCATGCCATGGACAAAAAAATCGTATGTTTTTATTTTGTTACTTTTAAAACAAAAGCATTTTCTCAATATTTTATCATAGCCATTTTGGCCGCCATCCTGGATCTAAAATTTCCTTATCACATATGAGAGCCTTTTTGGGGTCAAATTTGAACTCAACCACCCAAAGTAAGACTGATTTTTTCCCGAGGATTTCGGATAATCTAGCCTGGACTGTGCTTTACATCTGACATGTATTGAGGTGTTGAATTTTTGAAAGATTAAAGTATTTTGAAACCATTTTAAAATGAAAACGAAAAACAAAAATATATAAAAATAAAATAAAAATCGAAATAATCCTAGGTCAAACTTATATTGGTTTTTAAAGTAAACCTAATCTTCAACACCAAATAGTCTAATGATTTTGTTTAATATTTCGTGATCCGAACATGTCATAAATAATAAAATAAAAAAAAATACTAATGCTGAATTGAAATCATCCAAAGATATTGATTTCAAAACAAAAATTAAGATTAATCACCTTATATTCAAAAAAAATCTTCGGATTGATCCGAAGATTTTGCTTGCCGAAATTACAAGCCATAAAACATACAAGCAAATCGAGTCACTACAACTCAACGAAGAAGTTTTAGCATGAAATATGAACTCACAACACACTCGCAAAAAAAAATCTATTTTCTACCCTTTTTGCATCATTCCGTTTCTCACTCTTCCTTTCGTTATTCCACTTTTTTATTTATTACCACACACACCCGACTAGACACACACAAACACACACACATCTCACACAAAACCCAGCAGCAGCAGGAAGTAAACGCGCGCGAGCTATTAATAGCTCCCACATGGTTGATTTGGCATCATGCGTGTGTGTGCGTGTGTCAGAAAGCCGGCCGGCTTAGAGAGAAAGAACGAGAGAGAGCGCGATGATAAACGATTGCCGAGAGTCTCTGTTCAAGCCACTTAGACTGGCTGCGAACTGTGCTCATCTGCCCTGCTTGAGAGTTGGGTGTGCGCGGGAGAGCAGCCGGTCGTGTCCGGCACTCCCCACTCCCAGCAAGTCAGGATGGCCGAGCGGTCTAAGGCGCTACGTTCAGGTCGTAGTCTACTCTGTAGGCGTGGGTTCGAATCCCACTTCTGACAAAAGCATTTTTTTGGTGGGTGGAAGATTGAGTTGATTAGTTGAAACGATCAGATTTGCGAAATTTTTGAATTTGACAAATTGAAAATTTGACAAAATCGGTAAATTATCGCAATTTTAGTTTTTTTTCAGCAAAACGGAAAAAAATCACAACTTCCAAAAGAATTCCCCTTGGGGGAGGGGGACGGAGAAAAAAAAACATTAATTTTGCAACTGCTGATTAATTTTCCGTGATTTTTCACAATTAATGAGGGGGTGGTGGCGCCGGTGAGAACGATTGCTTCCGTTTTTTTTTCGGTAATCAGTTCCATTTATTTTTTCGAAAATTGAGTTGATTTCGAAAACAACATCCCACAAGATTGGGGAAACTTTTGGCCCCTTCTCTTCCTTTTTTTTTTTTGAAAATAAAAAGAATTTTGGAAAGGGGAAAATGCGTTCACGATCGCGTTATTTTTTTTCGGGAGTCAGAAACATAAATTATGATTGTGAATCAATTAATTACATGAATTATGTATGTTTCGTATAATTAAATTTATGTACGGACGATTACGTACTTTTCGAGGTGTGCAGGAGTGCGCGAGGGTGAGTTAATTTGTTTGAGTGTGTATGTTCTTCTGCTGTGCGATTTTTTTCTGCATACTTTTGAGTGTGGGAGAAATGAGGCTTGCAGAACAGATGGAATGATGATTTTTTGTTGAGTTAATGTGAGTGAGTTTATACCGGCATCATAATAGCATGAGGGTAGTAGTAATTAAACATTCTGATTACATCGTACTTACGCAAATTTGAATAACAGTTTGGCTTACCTGTAAAAAAGAAGAAGAGAAAAATAAATAGTTAGAAACATGGGTTAGCCAAATTATTAGTTGATATTAATCTATAAATCACTGTTCTGTAATTATTTAATTTGTTCAACTCTAATCTAACACATACGCTGCCAGTCCGATGAAAGCATGCCAGCCAGCCCTACCGCGTTGTGTGATTACCGCAGAGAGAATTCTGTGAACGGATAACATTTCTCAAAAATCAACAAGGGAGGAAGGATGCGTGGACATACCGTACCAAAGGGAGCCATTTGAAGTTTCATGTGTGTTCTTGTATTATTTAGTTTTTTTCCGAACTTATAAAAAAAAACTAGATTTTTTATATTTTTGAACGCAATTAGACTTAAACTTTCAATCTAGACATTTGGAGAACATTCCTACTGGGAATAACTGAAAATGTTGATTTACCACATTTTGTCAAGTGTAGGATATTTTTTTAATAAAATTTTTTTTTTTCGTTTAATTAATGGTGATAACAAGAAATAACACATCGTTCTGTTTAAAATTCTATTCCAATCAGTTTAATTTTATTGTCAAAAAAACATTAATTTTTTTCAAAACAGAGCTTTTAAGTTATACCAAATTTACATATTTTTCTGCCGCAAAACTAATTGTTTAACTTTTTTTTTGTAAATAAAATTTTCAGTCCAAAAAGAATTATTACTCTAAACATAAACTTTCTAACTCTTAAAAAATTACTTTTTTCCACGCCAAATTTTCATGTTCGTTTCAATTATTGAAAACTACACTACTTGAACTTTCGGTAATTTATTCGCTGAGCTTCAGTTAAAATTGGTTCAATGTATACACCAGACTTTCTGGCAGAATTAATTAAATTAATTAAAATCAGCACTGCTTTATGCTTCAACAAGGAAAAATATGCTGAAATTTCAGCAAAGTTTGACAGCTCCATAAAAATAACAACTCTGCATTTTTTCATAAAATTTTAGAAGACTTAGGAAAAATAGCCCAAAAATAAATGTAAAATTTGGCTGCGTTTAGTAACTTCGGTGCTCTTTTTCTGTTATGGAATTTAATCTTATTTTTTTTTTGTAAAAATTCGGTTTACACACAAAATATGTAAATTTACACGTATTTCAAGTAAAAATTACACACATTTGGATTTTCAAAACTAATTTTTAGGTCTCGGAAAAAAATACAGGAAGTTGTTATCGAAAATTCATCACATTTTCAAATGTTTATGTTTGAAATACTGCAATAACTTGTATACATTTTTTAAATCATGCAATGCAAATAAAAAAGCATGAAATTTATTTTCAAAAAACTTAAACTCATTTTAAAAACCAAATCAAACAACAAAATTTCAAACCAATATTTTCTGTTTGAAATTCACAATCATTTATAGATAGTTTTTAAAGGTTTCGAACTATTATGTTAAGTACTTAATTTATTTTCATTTAAGTTATTTTTTTAACCTTCGATCTTTTTATTAACTTCTGTTTTATTTATATGTGATTTTGAAACAATTTATGAATACGGCAGAAATTACCTTTTAAAAATGAGAAAAAAAACAAAGTCATTTGGAAAAAAATTGCACAGAAAAAAAATCTATTTTAATTGACATTTTAACACTAAAAGTCAAATTCCTAAACTACCTATTTTTTTATTTTAGAAATTTTAGAATAAAGAGTATCTTTTTGAAAGGGCTAAAAAACCCTTATCCACACACATAAAAAATTAATATGTCATCAAGAATCAATGATTTTTTTTAACATTTTTTCTGTAAAAAACTTTAATAGTTTTTGGGCTAGATTTTAAAAATTTTTGAACTATTTTTATTAAAATTAACGTATTTCAGGAACCAGCAGTCTGGCCAACAAAGTAAAAAAAACCTACAAACTTTATTAAAAAGTGTGAAGTAATTTTCGATTGCAAAATTTGATTTTGCACCTTAAAAATGATTTTTGAAATTTTGTTTGAGATATTTTTCAAAAATCAGTTTTTTTTTCAAAAATCATAGCTCTGGAAACAGATTTTAAATTTTCTCATACTCTAGCGCAAAAGAAGTCTTCTTTAAGTTTCCTAAAATATATTCGATTTGATTTGTACCAATTTCCAACAAGTCTTAATCGTATCCTACAACTTTGCCGAAGACACCAAATCGATCAGAAAATTCCTTCTTAAGATACACACAGAAAAAAAGTTGAATTTTGGAAAGTTGAAAATTCGTTTGATTGAATATTACCTCCTTTAAGAGTAATTCTACCTAAAACATGTGTAAAAATGTGAAGCTGACGAAAATTCCCCAGTTCCTGATGTAATATTACACAAAATCGTCACATATTTTACACAAAATCGTCACCATTTTGTGATGAATATTACAAAAAAAAAATTTTTTCTGTGTCCAGTTTTAAGAATATTCAAAAGTCTATTTTGTATGACCAGCCCACAAAATTGAAAGTGACAACAAAGAATGCATTGACAAAGTTTCATAAAAAAATCGTAAAACATATTGCGAAATTCTAGAGAATTACTCTCATTCGTAAGATTTAGAAACATTTTCAACAAACTCACAAATAAATGTAATACAATAATTTTTTGTAACGTTTGATGAGTTGAAAATCGAATAGTTATGAAAAAAAGCAGTCTTGTTTTAATTTAAAATGTTTTAAAATTTGCAATATTGTTGAAACTGTCCTCAAGGTTTATTACACATCATACATTTTTTATGTCAGAAACAATGTATAATTTTACCTCTGAAAATGTATAATTTTACCACCTTTCTGGTGTAATGCCACTTTTTAAGTCTAAATTGAGGTAAAAATACACCATAAGAGAGGTAATTTTCAACCTTCCAAAATTACACCTTCCGAATTCACAATAAAAAAATTTACTGTATAGATAAATTTAACAAAAGTTTCGTTGCAACATCAGAAAGGCAATTCATGAAGCAAAAACAGACATTAGCAACACATGTTTTAAATGAAATTTTATTTGTTTTTTTTTACTTAGAAAGTAATGAAAACACTAATTTCAATGCAAAATACACAGCAAAAAATTCCAAAGATGTAATTTTGGAAGGTTGAATATTACCTTTTTTATGTTGTAATTTTACCTCGATTTTTACTGAAAATGTGTCACACCAGAAAAGAGGTGAAATTACACATTTTCAGAGGTAAAATTACACATTTTTTCTGAAGTAAAAGAAATACTACCATGATTTTTTTACTGTGTATAATACAAAATGCATAAATATGATTGTTTATCAATGTTTGATGTACTTTTAATTCAATTTGTGCTGACAAGAGAAGACAGAAATCTATGCCTTTTTGTTGTGTAAATTTACTTCTCTTTAACGTAATTTTACACCATACGCAAAAGTGAAGTAAATGTATAAATATATTTTTAGGAAAAAGTGCACATTTTGATATTATGTGCACCGGCACCGGCACCGGTTTGTGTATGAAAGAAATTTGTAATTTTACCTCAAATTGTGTGTAACTTTACATATTTGTATGTAAATTTAAAAAAAAATACTGGGTTGAGATAAATTACATGAAAAAAGGGGAAAATTTAAACCTTTTCTATGAATCTCATTTACTTGGAAATACAATTGCAAACAGTGCACTATCCAAAACCAGCAAAACCCCAATCTCCAACCCAGAAATTAAGCAGAAACTTTCCGATATGCTGCTGCTACGTCAACCTGCCAAACGCGCGTGTAAAACAAACTTTTCGTGACTGTTTTGAGAGTCTAGTTTGAGGGAGGACCACTCATGTGGGACTTCCAACCCCAGAAAGCAACAGCACGGATTCAGCATTGTACAACACAAATGTACCCCGTTGTGGACTCGTGGCGGTGAACCGAGTTGTTCCACGTTCTCCGGAAAGTTTGGGGGTGGTCTTTAGACTACCACCCTTTCTCTCAATCTCTCTCTCTTGAAAAGATGAAGTAGTTTTAAGGAGTACATATAAATTAAACACCCGGCGCATAATTCCCGGAACTATGGTCTAACTTGGTCGTTTCGTCGTTTTTGGGGTCGGGAAGGCCGACCAACAGCTAAAGCCCAGAAATTGAAATTGATTTCATGCATGTTTTATGCTGCTGCCTCTTCTGGGAGTTGTGGATTCCCACATGAGCAAATCCCCCTTCTGACCGCAGCAGCAGCAGTCTCGGTGGCAATGTCACCCCAAATCCAAGTGGACACACACAGCTTGGAGTCTTACTTATGGGTAGAATGAGAGAACGAATCTGGGTATCGTTGGAATAGTTATGGACTTTAAGTCACACCCAAATCTAACCTCAATTCTTTTCTTCTTCCTTTCCAGCCCTCATCGCAACGCTGATCACCACGCAGGAGGTCACCTCGATCTCCGTATCGGACGGCAACGGACCCCGGCACCTGCGACCTCTTGGACCAGTTCCACCCCCTCCACCCGGACCGAACCACCCCGCCCTTCGGCGCTACGCTTCCGGAGTTAAAGGACTTGTCCCCGGTGGTGGCGGTGGAGGACGACCTCCACCTCGGCTTACGGCTCCACCTCGGCTTACGGCCCGGGTGGACAGCCCGTCGGTCGTCGGGAGCAATTCGACCACCGTGGATCGGAACCGGCGGCTCATTCCGTACATGACGTTCTACATCCCGTCCAGCAACGGGGATTTTAGTCTGCCCATCAATCAGGCGTACAATTATATGCCCATTGTAAGTATATGGACGAGTGGGACGTTGCGAACGGTGGGGTGACTTTGTAACTTGTCTTGTTGAATAATTTTTTGATGTTGTTTTTTTTTGTATTTTTATTAAATCGAACATTTATTACAGAATTGATTTTTTTAATCACAGATCGAAATAAGACGGAAACCCAAAAAACAAACATTTTTTTCGTGAAATAATTGATATTTCATTTAATAAAATGTGTTTTAAGTTTATATATGTTTACTGCTTAAATGAAAATTGTTGTATTTTATTTTAACTTGTTTGAGCTTGTTTTTCAAAATTTTAAACTATTAAACAGTGTCAAAATATTCATGAACTCATGAAAATAATTCCCAAAGTTTCATTTCTTACTTAACAAGTTTTTCAATTAATTAAAAATACAAGGAATAAACGTCCTACATTAATTATTTTTTGGTAACATATTTGAACCACATATTTGTTTGTTTGATTTTTATATAAAATTATCATTGGATCAATAAAAAAAATCTGCGGCCCAAAATTATAATTGTCGGTCAAGTAAAAAATTTAAGAGGTAGGGGAGAGTGGGGAGACTTGATCCCCGGGGAGACTTGATCCCAAGCCTGTATCTCGTCAGCATGTGGGTAAAACAATTAGCTTTGTTCTTGAAAGTTGTGCGAAATTGACTAAAACTCATTGTAGAAAACAAAGAAAAAAATTAAAAAATGTTTAGATTTGGGTGCGGGACATTTCGCCGAATGTCGTTTCGCCGACGGTCATTTCGCCGAAGGTCATTTCGCCGAATGTCGTTTCGCCGCATGGGACGTTTCGCCGAATGGGACGTTTCGCCGAATTGACAAATAATCGTATAATAAATATACAAAATGGACACAAATTGTATTAAAATATTTTGAAAAGTATAATGTCCCTAAAAGGTGATTTTGCAATCTTTTTAAAAAAATATGTTTTTTCTTAATATGTTATTTTTATAAGTTTATGTATTATTATATAAATAATCGCTTAAAAAATAATCCAGTTGAAAAAAAATCTGCGAGTTTTTGCATTCTTTCAAACTTAAGCAGTTATTTAATTTCAGCATACATTTTCTGTGAGTTTTTGCATGCAATTCTGTTAGTTTTTTGCATTCTTGTTTTAATATATCATTTGAATTATTTCTGTGAGTTTTTGCGTTCTGTTAACCATGAGCAGTTCTTTTAATTTTCTGCTTATAATTTTGATAAATTTCTGTTAGTTTTTGCATTCTTTGTTTTTTTAAGCATATTATTTGTATAATTTTTGTAAGTTTTTGTATTATTTCCAACATGAGCAGTTCTTTTGATTTTCAGCATAACATTTTGAAAAAATGCCGGTAGTTTTTGCATTCTTTGTTTACTGAGCATTTTTTTAAATTATTTATGAGAGTTTTTGCATTCTTTCAAACATGAACAGTTCTTTTATTTTTGCTTATAATTTTGAATAATTCTGTTTGTTTTTGCATTCTTTGTTTTTTAAGCAAATTATTTTTATAATTTTTGTGAGTTTTTGCATTCTTTCAAACATGAGCAGTTCTTTTAACTGGCTGCTTATAATTTAGATTAATTCTGTTTGTTTTTGCATTCTTTGTTTTTCAAGCAAATTATTTGTATAATTTTTGGGAGTTTTCGCATTCTTGCCAAATTGCTGTCAGTTTTTGCATTCTATATTTTTGGCATACTTTTCAAATATTTCGGTGAGTTTATGCATTATTAGTTTTTTAAGCATATTATTTCTATAATTTTTGGGAGGTTTTGCATTCTTTCAAACATGAGCAATTATTTTGATTTTTAGCATAACATTTAGAAAAATTTCTGTTAGTTTTTGCATTCTTAATTTTTTAAGCAAATTATTTGTATTATTCCTGTGAGTTTATGCATTCTTTGAAACATGAGACGTTCTTTACTTTTTTAAATTATTATATTATTATCTTGCCACTCCTTCTCAAGTTTGCATGAGTGAATTACAAGATGGCACTGCAGCGAACAAATAGCATAAATTATACAAAAAAGTTAATTTTTATTAAATTCGGCGAAACGTCCATTCGGCGAAATGACTTTCGGCGAAACGTATCATTCGGCGAAACGACATTCGGCGAAATGACCGTCGGCGAAACGACATTCGGCGAAACGTACCAGATCCTTTAGATTTAGTTACTCACATTTTTCTAAGAAGTGCTGCAAAAAACTTCCAAGAGATCTTTTTTCTTTGTTTTGATAAGTATAGAAAACACTCAAAAATTATTCAAAAAAATATGTTTTATACATTAATTGTTTGATAAACATATCAACTCCAAAACCCTTACGCATTTGACGTTAAATTTATCGTCATACTATTTTTACAATCAATTGTTTAAAAAAGTGCGTTTAGGGAGACTTGATCCCTGCATTTTTACAGTCACTGGAATCAGCCTCAAGATTAAATAATTGGGCTGGGTTTTCGTACATAGTTTCCTTTAGTATAGTTGTGCATAACTTACTGCAGTTTGAACCATTTTTCAAAAGTTTTGTAAATAAAAAATAAAAAAATCTTATTAAAAGCCTTGCTTTAAAAATTTTAAATAAAAAACATAATTCTTTTACCATGAAAACAGTTATCCTTTTATCGGAAAATTTCAAATAAAAAAAAAATAATGGTTTCTAATATTCCCTAAATTTCATAATATTGAAAAGGTTTCAATTGCTTTCAAAACTAAAAATAAAAAAAATATCAAAGGGAAATACAAACTGAAAAATAAACAAAACTAAAAAAAATTAAAACTTTATTTTTTAAAAATATAATAAAATAGTAAATAAAAAAAAAACAAGAACCAGTCAAATAATCATAGTAAAAAAAAACATTTTTGGAAAGTTGGAAATTTGTTTGGTTGAATATTACATCTTTTAAGAAAAATTCTACCTAAAATATGTGTAAAACTGTGAAATTAAACAGAAACTGATGAAAATTTCTACAATTGTCCCACGCTTAGTTGCCATAAAAGCAAACCTGTCCCAAATTTAGCAATGGGGTCTCTTCACTTTATCTCCATAAAATCCACAAAAGAAAGGTTTGATTATTTTGTAACTTTATAAAAAAAGGAGTGATTTGAACCATTACCAAAAAACCCACAAAAAATCACATGGGACATTTATGTATGTTTGGACAGTTTTATTCACAACAAAAAAACTCAATATTTAGTTTTTTAACACTGACCTAAATAAAATGTGAAAATTATTATTTTTCCTTTTTGTCACGAATTTAAAACATATAAAAAATAATATTTTTGAAAAAAGATGAATTATTTTTTTATAGCACAAATGTAAGGAAATTTTTAGTTTTTTTTTTGCTACGGCATCAAAATTAATTAAAGAAAAAATATCTTGATAATCTAACAAAGCGATTACTTTCAATTTTTTTTTCATTGTTTGTCAAATAGTTTTGTTTAAATGTGAAGAATTTAAGAAAAGGATTTGGAACTTTAAAAATTTAATTTTAAAATATAAAATTTAAAAATCTAATAATTAGACTATTGAGGGATATTTAAGAATTTTTAAGAATAATTAATATTCAAGATAAAAAATTAGGAATACTGTGGAATATATAAGAATATTTAAGAACATTTAAGAATATTTAAGGACATTTAGGAATATTTGAGAATATTGAAAAATATTAAAAAATATTTAAGAACATTTAGAAATATTTAACAATATTTAAGAATATTGAAGAAAATCTAAGAATATTCAAGAATATTAAGAATATTTAAAAATATTTAAAAATATTTAAGAATATTTAAGAATATTTAAGAATATTTAAGAATATTTAAGAATATTTAAGAATATTTAAGAATATTTAAGAATATTTAAGAATATTTAAGAATATTTAAGAATATTTAAGAATATTTAAGAATATTTAAGAATATTTAAGAATATTTAAGAATATTTCAGAATATTTAAGAATATATAAGAATATTTAAGAATATTTAATAATAATTAATAATATTTAAGAATATTGATGAAAATTTAAGAATATTTATGAAAATTTAAGAATATTTATGAAAATTTAAGAATATTTAACAATATTTAATAATATTTAACAATATTTAATAATATTTAGAATATTTAAGAATATTCAAGAATTGAACGATTTATGAATTTTAAGAATGTTAAGAATTTTGAAAATTTTAAGAATTTCAAGTAATTGAGGATGTTTTTAAATTCTTAGAATCTTAAGAATTTTAAGAATTTCAAAATTTAAAATAATAAATTAAATTTCAAAGAATTTCTAAATTTGTAAAATTTTCTAGGATTTTAAGAATTTCATAAATTTTATGAATTTCAAAAAAATCAAGAATTTTAATAATATTAAGAATTTTAAGTATTTAAAGAATTTAAAGAATTTTAATACTTTAAAGAATTTAAAGAATTTAAAGAATTTAAACAATTTAAAGAATTTAAAGAATTTAAAGAATTTAAAGAATTTAAAGAATTTAAAGAATTTAAAGAATTTAAAGAATTTAAAGAATTTAAAGAATTTAAAGAATTTAAAGAATTTAAAGAATTTAAAGAATTTAAAGAATTTAAAGAATTTAAAGAATTTAAAGAATTTAAAGAATTTAAAGAATTTAAAGAATTTAAAGAATTTAAAGAATTTAAAGAATTTAAAGAATTTAAAGAATTTTAAGAATTTTAAGAATTTTAAGAATTTTAAGAATTTTAAGAATTTTAAAAATTTTAAGAATTTTAAGAATTTTAAGAATTTTAAGAATTTTAAGAATTTTAAGAATTTTAAGAATTTTAAGAATTTTAAGAATTTTAAGAATTTTAAGAATTTTAAGAATTTTAAGAATTTTAAGAATTTTAAGAATTTTAAGAATTTTAAGAATTTTAAGAATTTTAAGAATTTTAAGAATTTAAAAAATTTGAAGAATTTTAAGAATTTTTAGAGTTTTGAGAATTTTAAGAATTTTAAGAATTTTAAGATTTTTATAAATTTTAGGAATTTTAAGATTATTTTGAAGAATTTGAAGAACTTGAAGAGTTTTAAGAATTCGAAGAATTTTAAGAATTTTAAGAATTTCAAGAATTTCAAGAATTTTGAGAATTTTGAGAGTTTTGAGAATTAAATAATAAAGAATTTCAAGAATTTTAAGAATTTTGAGAGTTTTAAGAATTAAAAAATAAATAAGAATTTGTAGACGCTCCAAGCATTTGAAGAATTTTAATAATTTTAAACCACCACAATCTGACGGCACACATCACCCTCAAGTCAGAAATTGTCCCCAACTATTTCGAGTGTGTGAGTGCCCGACGTCCATCAGAGTATCCATCCTCTGTGACAGATCCTTCGAACTCACCTCAACTATCCTCAATCAGCGACCATGAGTGGGCGCCCATCTGGCGGAGGGTATTTATTATGATTTACGTGTGCCACTCTCTGGTCCGGTCCTGTCACATCTGGACCTGTCTTGTGGGGCACGTGAAATCCATCCATCCATCCAGCTGTCCGGTTCGAATTCCGAGCGCATATGCATTTGCCATTTCGGAGGTGTGTTTGAGATTGAGTTTGATTGCAGATTCTTGGCCCCCGAAATCCGGCGCCGGTTGTAATTTACACTCACGCTGTCTAATTAACGTCAGAAAGGGAAGGCCGCTTTAATTGGTTTTTGATTAGCCGCCCCCGCGCTCAAACAGAAACAGACATGTGAGCTGTGGTTTGGGCGCGGGATTTGAAGGTTGATGGGCGAGGAGTCAATTTAAGTAGCTCTCCAATGCTTCAAATCAACTCGTTGCGTAAGACAATTGCGAGTGTGTTCTCTGAAGGGGGTGTTTTGATTGACCAAATTTGGTGAAGGGAAAATTGGCGAAGGGTTGTACCGAAGAAGGTATTATTACGGTGGTAATGAGTTAATATCATGCTCGATGTTCTTACTAAAATGATTCATTTGAAATTGCGAAAAAAAAACAAAGACATCGATTATTTTGACCATTTTCATAACAACACAACTCGGAAGGCACGGCGACGAAACGTGGTTATTTAAGTCCTCTCCATAGCATAATAGCTGGGAAGGCAAATAACGTGTTTAAACGCAATTTGATGGTCTAAGATCTTCCCGTAGCATTTCAACTCGGAAGGCACGGCGACGTGTCATGATTGAACATGATTTTTAAACCCTCTTTTCTACCTTTCACAGCGCTCTCAACCACGACCCCAGGAGCAATCGCAACCCACGCAATACATCCACCATCACCACCACCAGACAGGATCCGGAAGTCAGCACCAATCGCCGCAGTCCCACCAATCGAGCAAGTCTCCGATCCTATCCCTGCAGCAGTACCAGACTCGACTTCCTCAACAGCAACAACAGCAAACCTCCTCCCTGTCCGGACTCGGCGGCGATCTACCCCTGGTCTACCAGTCCTACCAACCTCAGATGCATCTGCGCTATCAGAGCAGTTCTTCCGGATCTTCGTCGACCTCCTCGCAGAGTCAACCGCTCAAGACGATCCTGATCAACAACGCGCCCATCCAGTACGAGTACTCCCAGCGCCACCAACCAAGCTCGAGCTCGTCCTCGACCTCCGGGTCAGGTCGCGACCCAAATCTACCGCTGCTGTACAGTGCCCGCAATCAGCTTCAGCAACACCAGCAGCAGCAGTTCGCTCCACCGCCGTCGTCGAAGCTGTACGCGATTGAACAGCCCAAACCGCAACCCTCGGTTCAGTCCAATGGAATTTCGGGCGGAGGTTCGGTGAACCTGCTGGTTACGCCGACCCCGGCGCCGGTCACCAGGAGTCCGATCAAGGTTGGTCATGTTAGGTTCGATTTTTCTAGCACTCTGCATGGCATCGCTGCTCGCTAGTTATTATTTTTAGAGGTTTCATGAAACTCTTAATTTTGACAATTTTGGCAATTTTGACAATTTTGTCAATTTTGACAATTTTGACAATTTTGTCAATTTTGTCAATTTTGTCTATTTTAACAATTTTGACAATTTTGACAATTTTGACAGTTTTGACAATTTTGACAATATTAACAATTTTTTCTATTTTGCCAATTTTGTCAATTTTGACAATTTTGACAATTTTGACAATTTTTGACAATTTTGACAATTTCGACAATTTTGACAATTTTGACAATTTTGACAATTTTGACAATTTCGACAATTTTGACAATTTCGACAATTTTGACAATTTTGACAATTTTGACAATTTTGACAATTTTGACAATTTTGACAATTTTGACAATTTTGACAATTTTGACAATTTTGACAATTTTGACAATTTTGACAATTTTGACAATTTTGACAATTTTGACAATTTTGACAATTTTGACAAATTTGACAATTTTGACAATTTTGACAATTTTGACAATTTTGACAATTTTGACAATTTTGACAATTTTGACAATTTTGACAATTTTGGCAATTTTGACAATTTTGACAATTTTGACAATTTTGACAATTTTGACAATTTCGACAATTTTGACAATTTTGACAATTTCGACAATTTTGACAATTTTGACAATTTTGACAATTTTGACAGTTTTGACAATTTTGACAATTTTGACAATTTTGACAATTTTGACAATTTCGACAATTTTGACAATTTTGACCATTTTGACAATTTTGACAATTTTTGACAATTTTGACAATTTTGACAATTTTGACAATTTCGACAATTTTGACAATTTTGACAGTTTTGACAATTTTGACAATTTTGACAATTTTGACAATTTTGACAATTTTGACAATTTTGACAATTTTGAAAATTTTGACAATTTTGACAATTTTGACAATTTTGACAATTTTGACAATTTTGACAATTTTGACAATTTTGACAATTTTGACAAATTTGTCAATTTTGACAATTTTGACAATTTTGACAATTTTGACAATTTTGACAATTTAGACAATTATGACAATTTTGACAATTTTGACAAATTTGTCAATTTTGACAATTTTGACAATTTTGACAATTTTGACAATTTTGACAATTTAGACAATTATGACAATTTTGACAAAATTTGACAAGTTTGACATTTTTTACATTTTTGACAATTTTGACAATTTTGACAATTTTGACAATTATGACAATTTTGACAATTTTGACAATTTTGACAATTTTGACAATTTTGACAATTTTGTCAATTTTGACAATTTTTACAGCTTTGACAATTTTGACAAATTTTGACAATTATGATGATTTTCACAATTTGGACAATTTTGACATTTCTTTTAAATTTGATAATTTTGACTTTTATAAATTTTGGCAATTTTGACTATTTTGTCAATTTTGTCAATTTTGACAATTTTGTCAATTTTGACAATTTTGACAATTTTTACCATTTTTACCATTTTGACAATTTTGACAATTTTGACAATTTTGACATATTTGTCAATATTGACAGTTTCGACAATTTTGACATTTTTGACAATTTAGACAATTTTGACAATTTAGACAATTTGTCAATTTTGACAATTTTGACAATTTTTACACAATTTTGACAGTTTTGACAATTTTGACAGTTTTGACAGTTCTGACAATTTTGACATTTTTTTTTTCTCTCAGTACCAGCAGGTCTCGCCCTACAAAAAGTACCAGATCAACCCGTTCCTGCCGTCGAACAAGCTTCCCGGATCGTTCACCCCTCTGTACGGATCATCGTCCGGCTCCAGCGGACCCACTCACCACATCCTGGACGAAAGCAGCGAAGAAGAGGTCAACCAACCCCAGCCAACCTACAACAGTCGACCTGCTCCAAAGCCCCAAACAACGTACGTCCTGGTGAAGCCCTCCCCGGAACCAAACCAACTCTACTACCAGGAGAAGCCCGCGGGACTTCGAACTCCTCCGTCGTACAAGGAGAAGCCGGCTTCGTCGCCCTACCTGGACGAGCTGGAGATCTACAAGCCGATCCCGAAGCCGGTCACGATTGCCAAGCCGTCCTACCTGGACGACGATCAGGACGACGACGATCGCGAGTACTACAAGCCGAAGCCGGTCGTCCACAAACCCAACTACGATCACGTGTACAAGCCTGCCGTGAAGCCGGTAGCGGTCCCAATTCCCGTAGCTGTCGAGTACTCAACGCCAAGACCGGTCCCAGTCCACGTGGAGTACTCAACTCCGCGGCCACATCCGTTGATCAAGGATACCTACTACGTTACGACTACGGCGGCTCCGCCGCAGGTCACCTCAACGGTCCGTCCCAAGTACTCCGTCCGGCAGAAGCCTCACCACTACAAGCCAAGCTCCACGAAGGCTCCTCCTCCGCTAAGGCAACACCTCACCGAGAAGCTCCAACCCGCGGACATCCGATCGCCCGGTCCCAACTACTTCGACCACTTCTCCGACTACAAGTCGTACGTCCAGCAGAACTACCAACAGCAGCGACCTCAACCGAACTACATCCCAATGTCCAAACCGACCAAGGTCACCAAGCTGGTCCCGGCCCAACCCGAGGAACCCCAAGTAACCTACCACAAGCCAGCGCGCCCAATCTACCACCACAAACCCTCACCCCGACCCGCGACCCCAACCCAGATCGTCGACACCGCCAGCTCCTCCGGGTCAACCTCCCTCGCCGACCTGCTCAAGAAGCTCCAGGACAGCAACCACCTCCCCAAGACCCTCACCCCGGACAACATCGACAACTCGATCCGCACCCTGGTCAAGATCCTCAACAACCTCAAGGCGTCCCAGCAGGTCCACCAACAACCGTCCCAAACCTACCCGGACCAAGACTACCAGGACTACCAACCGCCCGCAGGGGCACCCCCTCCAAAGTCCAAGAAACCCCCGAAGAAACCTGTCGTCGACGACGACGAGTCCGACTCGGACTCCCCACCCACCGGCAAAGCCCCCCCCGGACCAACCTCCGGCCGTCCCGGCATCGACTACCCGAACCTCGCCGAAATCCCCGAGACGAGCTTCTCGTGCAAGGAGCAACGCTACAAGGGCTTCTTCGGCGATCCGGAGACCAACTGTCAGGTGTGGCACTACTGTGACCTGAACGGGGGCAAGGCCAGCTTTCTGTGTCCCAACGGAACGATCTTCAGCCAGGTGGCGCTCACGTGTGATTGGTGGTTCAACGTGAAGTGTTCGACGACGGCGCAGTTGTATGTGTTGAACGAGCGGCTGTACAAGTACATACTGCCGTTTACGCCCAAGTTTCCCGAGGATTACAGTGGGCCGCTGGTGGATAAGTGAGTAGAAAGGGGGGATTTTGGGGAAAAGATCCATGCGAAATTAACGGTCAATTTGAATGGTTGGAAAATTCACCACAGAAACATTGAACTCACCACAAATGCGTTTGACAGTTGATTGAAACTGAGTGCGCGCACACTACCACAACAATTCGTTGTGGTGCTTGAGTTCACAACTAGATGGCGCTAGTGAGGTTGTTTTTGCAAATGACTTTTTGTCTAGAATTTTTTAAACAATATAAAAAAACTATTTTTCCAGTGTTCATTGAAGTAACATAAAAAACGATTCAGTAAAATATTTAAACCACAAAACAAATAAAATAAATGAAAATATCGAAATTTTAAATAAATCTAAAAAAAAAAAGAAAATACTCAAAGTCAATCTTTACTTGCTATAAAAAGGTTACTAACAGAACCAAGTTCTAAAAGAAGAAATAACACCATTAAACAACTAAAACCATATAAAAATAAAATAATAAATAATGAATAAATTAACAACGGATTCGGTCCAAAGACAAATAAACGTCAAATTAAAAAAAATAAGAATATTGAAATGATAAACAAGATAAAAACAAGTAAAATCAAATAAAGCGAACTAAACATGCAATGAAAAATCCAACAAAACAAAAGAAAAAATCGAAAAAATGAATAAAATAAGACAACACAAGAGAGTAAAACAAACACAAAATTAATGAAGTTCATAAGTCAATTAAATAATACTAAACATTACAATATACATAAAATTGAACCAAGCTAAAAAATCATAATTGAATTCATAAAAAAAATATTGGAAACGGTAAAAAAGGAAGCTTCGATGAACCAAATAAGATAATAAAAGTTAACTAAAAAGCTAAAAATAAACATTATGAACTGCAAAAAATCAAAACAGTACTTAATACAACGAAACAAAAATTTAACAAAACAAAAAACTACATAACAAATTTTTATTTGACATAAACTTAAAAAAAATACAACGAAACACAAGGAAACATAAAAAATAATTGAAATAAGAAAATTTTAGAGAGTGATAAAAAAAACTAAATAAATATTTTAAAACACATAAAACAAGTAAATAAAACAAAACAAAAAAAATCACAAAAGCTACAGAAAATGTTCATTTTTTTTAATTTTTAACTTTTTCCAGGATTTTATATATTTTTTTTAATAATGTTTATTGTTGTGTTTAGCATGCAAAAAAATAATTTTAATAATTTTTGTAACTTTTGTCGTTTTAATTTCCGGATTTTGATTTGTATAAATTTCTCATATAAGATAAGGGTTCCTTTGTTTTCATTCCATTTTTAGTTCCTAAATTTTTGATATGCCTATTTTTTATTTATTATATGTTTAAAATTGTTACTAAGTTCAGTTTTACTGTTTAGCCTACGAAGTTGTTTTCTCATGTTTTATTTTTAATTTATTTTTCAATTCTTTTTTTACCTAATTTTTCTCAATTTATAATTTGTTTCTTTTTTGGATTATTTTTTCCATTTTTTTCTTTTTTGTAATTTTTGTTATATTTTATTTCGTTTTTAACACAAAAACTCCAAACATTGAGAAAAAGGAGTATTTTTTGCAAGTTTCCCCCTTTCTCGACCTTGGGAGTTTAAGTGTGAAAATAATTTTGAACTTGAATAAAATTTAATTTTTCATGTTATGGTAATATTTTAGTTAGATTTGATTTATAATTTTTATTTATTCGACTTATTTTAATTGGTAATCAGATTTTTGGTTGTGTTTCTCTTAATTTATTAATTTACAAATTTACTCATAAGGACAAATATTTAGCGAAAAATAAAGTATAATTGCGTTAGCTTAAAATTTAACTGAAAATATTTTAAAAGAAAAAAACACATAATAAAATGCCAAAAATACACAAAATGACCATAATTTAAAAACAAAAATTTAACAAAAATATAACAAAAAAAATATTTAAACTTTTGTATGATTTTAGGAACATTTGAATCGAAAATTACAGCAAAAATAAAAAGTAAATTTAAAGAAACACAACCAAAAATCGGATAAACAGTTAAAATAAATCAAATAAACTTAAATTATCATCAAAAATATTAACAATTTTTAATCAAGCTCAACATTAACTCCCGAGGACGAGAAAAGGGGAAAATTTGCAAAAATACAATTTTTCTTGAGTTTGGGAGTTTATGTGTTACGCAACAAAAAGTAACAAAATTACAAAATATAACATGATAGCAAAAATTAAAAGAAAAAAAAATATCTGAAAACAAATTACAAAATTCAAAATATATTTTAAAAGGAAAACAGTAAAAAAGAAATTTAAAAAATAAGAATTAAAAACAATACATAAACAAAATAAGTAAAATATGTCGAAAAAAAGCTTTGCAAAATATCAAAACTAAAATTAGTAACAATTTCAAACATATCGAAAAAAGAAAAAACAATCAAAACAAAATAAAAAAAAGAATGGCACAAATTTAGGAACTGAATATGGATTAAAAATAAAAGGACCTGCAAAATCCAGTAAAATATTTTTTTTTACAAAAATATAAAAAATAAAAATAAAGCAAACATTTTATTGAAATTAAAAAAATATATTCGTTAAATATGGTTTTTTTTTAAAAGCTATTAATTTAGAAAATTTAAAACCAAATTAAAAAATTGAGATTTAAAAAGAAGAACACTAAAAAAACCATTACTTTTTCTGTGCAAAAAAAATTAAAACAAACATTACAAATTTTTTTTTTATAAAAATCCGAAATATAAAACCAATTTGATAAACCTAGATTACCTACATTTTATGAAATTAAAATTTAAATGTTTATCTCCAATAGAACTTGAAAGTAGTAAAGTGTTGATTGAATCAAAAACAATTTTAATTTTTACCAATTATCGGATTATCTCGGAAAATTTTAATTTTGATTATGATAAATAATATTTTTAATTTGGTTTTTTTATTATTTCTTAACTTTTGTTTTAATGCATTTTAATCTTGAACCTAAATTTGTATTATGACGAGATTTTCTATGATTTTATTTTATTTGGTACTTTTTTCCATTTTTTTCATTTATTCATAGTAATTTTTTGAATAACGTTCTTTTTTGTTTATTAAAATTTAATTGTCTTTTTTTTTAAATGAAATTTCAAATTTGAACATAAAATTTGAACATAAAATTTTTAGAATAAATTCCTTTATTTGTTGCTTTATAAGATATTTTTGGAAATATTTTAAACTAAACAAAAAAGTACTCTTTATCACGTTAAAGTTTCATAACTTTGTGATTTTGTGTTTAATATTTTGAGTTTGTTAATAAATAAAATGTACTGTTCAACAAAATAGTCGGTTTGAAAAATAACAAAAAAAAAGCTTCAAAAAATGCATAAAGGCATAAAAAATGCAGAAAATTAAAGCAACTTATTCATATTCAAAGAAAAAAGGGATCGCTCAAAAATTACGTTACACATTTATTGAAGAGAAGGATATATGGCATTACGTAATAATTGAACGAACCCTTATTAACCGCAAATTGAAAATGATTTTATAAGTAATTGTTTAGAAAAAAAAATCACAGAGAAATAGACGTGAAATGATTGAACAATTTAATTAAAAACTTGTCAATCACTTTTTACTAGAGCCATCTAGTTGTGAACGCGCGCACCATACAAAAAAAGCGAGAGTATGCGTGAATCGAGGTATGTAGATTTGAAAAGGTAAGCCGGGTTTTCAGCTGTCAAAAAATAGTTAGCGCGAAAACCGGATTTTATAATCGGATTTTTTGTGTACCCGAGTAGACGGGAATAACGTGGGAATAACAGTTTTTGATATTTGAAAATACTACGCCAATAACAATTTATGTTATTTATAACAGGATTTGTTATTCGTCGTTATGATTTTTTTTTGTTATTGGATTGTTATTGTAATAACAGACTAATAACATTTTAAGTTATTTTTCGAACAAATCTTTGTTATTATTTTTTGTTATTTTAACAACTAATCCGATCATCCTAATAACAGTTCGAGTTATTCTTCCATAACAAAAAATGTTATTCCAAAGTTGTTTTGGCTTTCAACCAACATCAGACCAATAACAAATTTTGTTATGATAACATAAACTGTTATTAAACTCTTATGCAAAAAAAATATTTTTCAGTAAGATTCCATAACATTTTCTGTTATTTTAACAGTATTTGTTATTGAAATGGCATGAATTTTGTTATTACCGTCTGCCCGGGTAGGGTGCCAATTTAAACCGAAAAACGCATTAAAAACGTTTATTTTCAAAAAAAATTGTCATTACAATTAAAAAAAAAAAAGATGAAATTTGCCCAGATAATGGTAAATTTTTTACTTTCTTGAAAATCTCCATATTAAATCCGGTTTTCATGCAGACTATTTTTTGACAGTTGGAAAACCCGTCTTACCTTATCAAATCGATATGCCTTGCGTGTGCATACCATTTTTTGCAACTGTCAAACGCACGTAAATGTGCTGTGGTGAAATCCAAACGACCATGTTGAGTTTCAGGCCATTCAAATTGACCGTTAAATTGCTGATTGATGAATTTTTAAAAAGAATAACATCTGTTTGTCTGTGATAACGCCACCACAAATTCCACCCCTCTTCCCCGACAGATACCTCGCCATCAAATTCCAAGAGATGGAGGAAAAGATGCAAAAGCAGCGCGCCAAGGGCAAACCCGTTCCGATGGCCCGCCCGGAAGCGGAAAACGACGACCTGCACGGGAACAAGCTCGAGGACAACGACAACCGGTACAACCAGAACCAACCGCACCCGATCCAGTACGTGACGGAGAACTCCATCGATTCCGGGCCGAGCACCGCTGCGGCCTTGACCGCGACCACCCCGGTTACGCTGGAGGACATAAACGCCGAGTTTGACCGCGGCGGGGCGCCGGAAACGAGCTCGCCGATCGTGGTCACGGCGCCGAGTTCGCCCGGGGTGGAGGAAGAGACGGAATCCGGGGAGGACGCCGCCGAGGGGGAACGGGTGACGGCGGCCAATCCGATGGTGGTGCTGGCGGAATCGGTGCCGTACTATTCCGCCGGAAGTGCAGGTTCCGAAGTGGCCGGAAGTTCCGTGCGGCCGGTGCAAAGCTTGCGGGAGGTTCGGATTGAGGTTAAGAACGATGGGACGAGCGGCCACTTGACGCCGGACCGGGGCTACGACGAGGAGCGGAAGCGGAAGTGATACTTCTTGGATTCTTTGTTTTCTGTGAATAGTTGAACCTTTTGGACGTGATTATTTTTTGCGGAATTTTGCGTACTTTTTAGAGGAGTTTTCGTATTTCTGGAAGATTCTCCCCGTTTGAGAATTTCCAACAGTTGTCCAGAGATTACGCAACTCAATTTCACTAAGTGGAAAAAAAGTAAAATTTTGAGGTTAGAAAGTACGCAAAATGGCAAATTACCCTAGAAAAGCTAAGGTTTAATTTATATCCCCTATAAAAAATCTTCTTTTTGTAAAATATTGCTTCTAACCTTAACAAAAAAAAAATACTCTTCAAAACCTAACCTAAAAACAATCATCGCATCGTCGTAAGTTATTTGTCGTCGCCCCCCTTCATCGTGTCACGCCGCGGAACCACCACCTGTTGAGCCGTGCGAGCCAACGGGAATAGATATCGAACTAGTTACCCACTTCATTTGCTTCATACAAAAAAAAAACTGCGTCAAAATAATTATCAATACAAAACAAAACAATCGAGTTGAATGTTTCTGCGTGAGCGTGATGGACTGGTTGTGTTAGAAAGATTAGAAAAAAAACAGTGATTTCAATAAATTTTTGACGAGCTTCGCGGAGAAAGCTCTTGGAGTGACTGAAAATAGTATACTTGGCTTTAGTTTTGTTAAGAGTAAAGTTTAAATTATAGATGGCGAAAGTGAAGCGACAAACGAAACCCTGTGGAAGCCATATTAGGTTCGTTTTAGCGATGAGAGAAAAAATAAACAAATAAACAAAAAAAAAAACACGTTGCGAAAGAGTTGCGCGAGAACTGAGCGGTTTTTGGAGTACTTTTTCAAAAATATTAAATGTCATTGGACAAAAGAATCAAACTTTGAGATAAAAAAAGGATAACAAAACTGTTTGAGAAGTACTCCAGAAATCAAAAGTGAGAAACGAAGACAAGTATAATAGGAACAAAAATACCATTTGTAAGTTGTACATGAATACCAATAAAATATTTAAAAACTGAAATATGTTTTCAATATCTGTACACCGTAAAACGATCACAAATTTCCAATCAAAGAAGTAAGATTCAATCATCCGATAAAAAAAAATAATAGATTTTATTCCATCAGGGTGGCCACTCAAATTTTATTTTCAAATGCCAGACTTTTTGGCGACTTTTCCTAAACCTCAAATAATGGTGAAAAAGCAAAAAATAACTGCAGGTCAAAATTTGAAAATAAATTGACCGAAAAATGAAACTAATGACGATTAAATGAAAATACTTCAAACAAAGCACTCTTAATTTTGATTCACAGAAAATACATAAAGAATCAGTCTTTGAAAAAGAGTTAAAAGCAGTGCACAAAATTTGAAAGTTAATTTTAAAAATAAACATAAATGTTTTGTTCCTCAGTTTCAACTGAAAAAATGTTTCTGATAATTCAAATATATTTGTTTATTATCAAATTTGCTTTTTATGTTGTAGGTTTGTTCCCAGCGGATTGTTCCCCGGAACCAGCAGGAAAATCTCCTGGTCGATTTTGGAACCCGACCCACTAAAAAACTGGGTCGCTAGTTTAAATGATGTTTATAGCGGGGATCTATCCCTGTATTCATGAAATTATTCAAGATTTAGAAATACTTTTGCTTGGGATTCCTCACTTTTCCCGACTTTTTGACAAATAATCACAAATTTCATTCATTGTCCCGATTTTTTTGCTGTAAATTTTGGAAAATTCCCGACTTTTTCCCGATTTACTTAAGCTACCCTTGATTCTACTTTGATGTTTTTTTTTACTTTTGATGTTTTTGGCCAGATAGAGCAATTTCAAATCGACTACATGCAGGGACGAACGAAAGACTGATTTTGCCTTAAAAATATCCGTTTTTCCTTATGATTTTATGAAGTTTTTTTTTAACTTAAGTTTTTTTTTTTTATCAGAAGTCGCAAGGTTTATTTTAAAACAAACATGGCCACCAAATGGCCGATTTGGAGTGATGCCTTCTAGAGCCTTAAGTGACACTGAACGAAAATCTTTTCTCAATTTCTTTGTTTTCTGGATCTTGTTTAATGATATTTTTTCCACACATTCGATTTATGAAGCTAAAGAGTATTTTCTTATTCGTTTATAATTTATCTATTTTACATTTCATTGAATTCCAATTAAAAACATAATTTAACATTCATGTCTAGCCAACATGAATGATTTTTAAAGCCCAATAATAATATATTCTAAAGTTTTCATTTCCCTCTCCAAAAGCGTAATTAAAAAAATCAAAAATCAAAAATATAATCTGAAACAAAGTCTTGAAAATTGAAAAAGAAAATCTTTGAGATTTCCAATATTTACGGGGATTAAATAAAATAAATTGTAAAAATTACACGAAACTCAGAAAAATCCAAAATTTTCTGCAAAGGCCTATTATTATTGCAGGGAATGCAAATATAATTAAATTATGTCGGTATTTTATGAAAAGTCTCAAATGGAACTTTCAGTTTTTTTTTCTAATAGCTTACTTCAATTATTGCTGCCTCTAACCACGGTTCCTGCATTCAATAGAAAGTTAGCTGTTTTTAGTGAATGTTACTTTTACTAGAATGTTTTCTAATATTTGTTTATGAAAAATATTCATTCATTTTAATGAATCTGGGCAATATCTAAAATCATACTGAATACACTTGTTAGGTCAATTTAAAAAAAGTTTTGCTTGGAAAAATTCACAAAAAATACCAAAATTCACAGAAATTTTAATTTTAGTTGGTAGAAGAATAACTGTAATTTTTCTACTATTTAGATCACACTTTTTAATTGAAAACTAATATTATTTACATAAACATGATTTTTGAGTACAATATTTGCTGAATTTTGTTATTTTTCAGTATTGGTTTAAGAAATGGTCTTATTTCACGAAATCGTGAAAATTCACTAACCCTAGTAAAAACCATTTTCATGTTAAAATGATCAGCAAGTTATCATGAAATACATCCAATAAAATTTATTTGTTTTACAAAATAAAAATAGTTAGCAGAGTAATATTAATATTGAAAAAAAAAAAAACATTTTGTTTCCGACAAACAAGCTTTGGTAAACCTTCAACAAATGGAAAAAAATGCAAATTGATTATTTTCAGTTTCAAAATGTTAAAATTGAAGGATTTTGAGATTTTTTTAAAAGAAAAGGTACATATTAAATGCTTATTAATCGCTTAGCTTAATTATTTTTTTACCTATTACTTGCCATAGCTCATTTTTATTTTTAACAAGAGAATCTTTCGTAGTTGTTCCTGTTCCTCTTCTCATTTTTTCAAATGCTGTCTACTAAAAATTACTGCTGGAGATTGCAATAGTTGATGGGACCTTTCAAAATTTGTATTATTTTTTTTCAGGTGAAAACTTTCATTATTTAATTTCATTAAAAAAATCGCGACAACAACAATAATGTTCTCCAAATTAATGGGGTATACTTTAAAGATAGAAAAAAAATGCTAAAAAGTGATTCGGAATTAACTAATCCTAGATGAAGACCAAAAAGTACGGACTGAATATTCATAAAAGGCTTTTTGTTCTGTAACAAGGCATCAAATTGTGTAATTTTGACAAGAATGAAATTAAAGAGATCGAATTTTATGTTAAGCGTAAGACAAAATTTTGAAGTTGACCAGTATTTGACCTTGATTTTATTTTTTTTTAAACTTTTTAAGAAGTTTAGGAAGTTATTTATTCAAATAAATGAACCATGTAGGAAAAAAATCAATTAATGGAAATTAGTTTTGTGTAGATATTTTTTTTAAATAATTAAAAAAAAAAAGTCCAAAAAGACACAAAAAACACAGAAAAGTAAAATAAATTTTTCATTATTTGAAAACAACAACCATCTTTTTTGGGGTACCCAACTCGACACCTAATCACCCTCTTCATCGACTGTTTCGTCGATCAACGTTCCGTTTGCGCCCGACAGATATGCAACAATCGCACAGCACAAACCACCCAAATTAATCCCGCAAAAATCCGTTCCTACCTTTTGTCCCTGCTCGTTCATCGCGACCGCCTTGTGCAGATCCTGCAGCATCTTCTCCAGCCGCGGTTGCGCCTCCTTGTTGATGTCCTGCAGCGCGGCACAAAAGTGCAACGCGTGGCTCTCGTTCCGGCAGGCGCTGCAAACGCGCACCTCGCAGCTCGTACAAAACAGCCCCGTCACGAGCTTGTGCTCGTCGCACACGCTGACGTCCTCGCGGAGCCACCGTTTGGCCGCGAGTGGCCGCAACTTGTGCCGGGCCAGGGCCTTCCCCACGCGGTGGATCTTCTCGAAGCAGTCCCGGCAGAGCGGGGTGTCGCAGCCCTCGCAGTAGTGGCGCGTTCGGGACGAGTTGCACTCGTAGCACTCGCGGTCCTCGTCCGGTTCGTCAAGGGGGAGCACCGCCGCGGACTGGCGCCGCGGCTCCTCGCCGGGGGCCGTTCCGAAGGAGGAGCCCGAGCTGGAACCCGGGCCGGACTTGATGCGGGACTGCTCGTGCTGCCACTGGTAGACCAGCCCCATCATGTGCAGCGACTGCTGCAGCTGCTCCCGAACCGGCCGCACCGGATCCAGCAGCGTCCGGATGTTGCACACCCGGCACGGAATCCCCGTGGTCTTGAGGTTGCCCGGCGGCGCGTTGGCCACGTTGACCGCCCGCAGCTGCTCCTGGATGCACTTTTCGCACAGCAAGTGGTCGCACCGCAGGATGAAGGCCCGCCGCGACGGAACGCCGGACCGGGGCACGTACGCCGACGAGAACATCTGGTGGCACCGCGGACAGCGGGGCGCCGGCCGCCACGTCAGCGTCTGGTCCGACCGGAGCAGATTCGCGACGTTTTCGAACGGCATGGCTCGCGACGATGGTTTTTGTTTACGTTTTTCGGTTCCGGATTGGGGAGCGCGCGCGCGGCGACGATTGTCGAGGAATGTACGGTTATAAACTTCAAAACACTCACACACTAACGGAAGTCGGCTTCCGGCGTCAACAATTAATCGGAATGCCCCGGAATTCAAGGTTAGGGAAAGGGAAAACACTTTTCGGATCACCAAAAACTTCGACCGGAGAAAATCTCGACTCGCGAAGGGTGAAGAACGCGTTGTTTTGTTTTGATTGCGCGGAAGGTTGCCGGTAAACTGAAAGAGAGAGTGACAAGGTGGCGAGAGGAAGAGAGGAAAATCGACAAAGAGTGACAACAGTGCACGCTCGTGGAAGATGGAACCAGTTTTGGGTTCAAAATACCCAATTGAAGATAAAATTAACATTAGGTTTAATTAAAAATAAATTTGATGAAACAATTGGGTTGAAATTTCACCATCGAATAAACTTTAAAATTAACGAAAAACTTGTTTTTCATCGAAAATTTATGGGTTAATTTAAATTTATGGTACTTTACAGAGTGTGTAGCTTCCCTTCATCACATCAGAGACAAACAAACATTAAACTTTAAAAATTATAAAATAATGCTGAACTCAATAATAAACATTTTTCCACTGACGAACTGACGTGCCACCAGGAACAAATTTCTCAATCATTTCTGACCGCATTCTTCTTCTCTTTTTCCTACTTTTCTCTTCTTGAGTGAATGTCAAAATGCGAGTTTGACATTTGGCCACCGCAGCTGCTCCCGTGCTGCGAAAAATGCAGGAACAACAAGTGAAAAGAGCTGATATGATTAAGATTAATTATGTTGCAGAAATTCTATAATCATCATAAACACTGACAAATCATAAAAGGCAACACAATAATTAACCATATCTATCATTTACCATTGGAATATTTGTGAAATAAATACATTTTTCCAAGATTTTGCAAAAATAAAATATTTTAAGAATGGCTTTCGCCCCTTTTTCACATGTTGCTTCAGAGAGCTTCTCAGCAGCAGCTGCTGCGCATCTGTCAAACGGTGTGTTTGACAATCGCTGATCGCTGAGGGTGAGTGAGAAGGAAGATGGGAATGTGCGGTCAAATTTGAACTCTTGGTGGCACGTCAGTTCGTCAGTGATTTTTCTATGACAGATTATTCAAAATTGAGGTAATTTAGTAGAGCGTGTAGCAGTGATAAACAGATACTTAACTTCTACATCAACGTGTTTTACTATAAATTTAAATACATAATTTATTAAATCTCTTTCTCAGCACAGTTTTGTTGAAAATGACAGATGCTACGTTCACTACGTTCACAGCACGAATCATGGGTTGAGTAAAAATTTGGAACCGTTCAAGCCTGTATGTCTGTGCGCATTTTGGTTTTCCTCGTCCCTAACGGGAGTTGTTCGTCGATTCTTATGTTAAAATAACTGTTTTTGTTTGCGCCTCGTGAGCTGCTGTTTGTCGATTTTGATGGAACGGTGAATGCGCGCCAATTTTGTAGGAACATGCGGTCGTTAAATATCACGTTTTTATTAGTTTGCATTTGGGACTTTGTTTGTTGTCAAGACCACCAGCGCTTGATTATTAGCATTTTTCTCTATTTAAATTTTCATTGTTAAAAAATACAAAAAAAAACGAATGAAGGATTTTTTTGATCGATTTGGTGTCTTCGGCAAAGTTGTAGCTTTGGATAGGGACTACACTGGACATTCAATATTACATCATTTTTTGCCACCAATATTTCGATTTTTTGAAAAAATAGTATTGATTCAAGGAGAGAGAAAGTAATGGCGACGGTGCGGACGCTGTTTTTTATCGTCGCGAATTTTTCGGCCGGTTTCGGGTGTTTTTGAAATGTTGTGGATCAGAAAAGTGCATCTTGTTGTCGAAGAAGTGGCGGGATATCCGCATATAGTGATTTTTTAGCATTTTTGGGCATAATAAGTGTTGTTTCATCGATTTTAATTTTGTACTACACAACAAAATTAGAAATCCGGCCATTTTCGGTGGTTTTCTCTCTCAGTGAGCACAGAAGAGAGGAGAGCGGTGTATAAGTGTTTGTGCTTTTTTGGTTCGCCGATGACCAACATGGCTCGTGTTATTGTGTGCGTGCTCACGGAGTTCCTTTTACGAGGCAAATCGTAGCAGGCTGCTGAAGAGCTTTTGATCGTGGATTTGGCGGACTATGTACAGAGGAAGGGAAGTAGTGTGTATTTGGTGTGGTGGTGCGGGTGCGTGAGGGTGGAAAGTTGAGAGCGGTTCAGACGGAAGTGGGCCGATTGGTATTGGCAGAAGTGAGACGGAGCTGCCTTCTCACCCGTGTGCAGCATTAAGTTAACGCTTTGGGTGCTGCGCCAGCTGCAACAATCCGTCGTGGAAGAGGACGCGGGATTGCATTGATGTACTCCAGGATCGACGCTCGAGATCAAAGTTTCTTCCGGGTCTTTGCGTCTTGGGTCCGGGTCGACGGACCTGCGGATGACGTTTGAGACAGCTGCATGCAGACGCGGGTGAGCAAGTTCCAATAAGAACATTATTTTGAAATGTGTGAATGATTATGCGTGTGTGGGTGAGAGGTTAAAATTGAGCCGAAACAACTTGTCTAGATTAGAGAGCCTGGAGCTTATTAGAGAACGGACATCTCAAACCAAAAGTACCAATCGAAGCACGACAACTGTCAAACGGAGGTACCAATCGAGCATAAGACAAAGGATTTTGCTCGATTGGTACCTCCTTTTGACAGTTCTCGTGCTTCGATTGGTGCTTTTGGTTTGAGATGTCCGTTCTCTAATAAGCTCCAGGCTCTCTAGTCTAGATAACTTTTAATTAGGGGAGCGGTGCCATGTTTTGGGTGAAGTCAAGTTGTGGGTGTTGAGAAAGATTTTTCTATTGTTTCGGCTTAATTGAGAATGTTTGTGCGAGTGTATCTGTTTATATTTATTAATGTTATTGCTTTGTTACAAAAGGATTTCAGCTTACAGATACATAAAAATTCGACAGTGGACTTTGGGAGCGGTTCGTTGCGCATACAAATTATTCAAACATTACCGTCGCAAGGTTGGTTTCAGTTTGTCGCGTTTCGCTGGTCGGGAAATCTGTTTCATCATTATTGCTCTCAAATGAAAAATTGAATACGAATTGCAACGCGTTTACGTCGGATCGGTTTTGTTTCATCTCGCGATTTAATTTCTCTCATAATTGCAATATAGCTCATTAAATCCGAAAAACAAACAAAGAATACAAAATCACTCTTTAATACTATGTTGGCTTTATCTTTCCACAGCCGGCTGTCTAAGATTGAGCCATCTATTGATTAATCAAACAACAGATAAACTGGAATCTTGGAACTTTAAAAAACGCTTAGTTGCATGTTCAATTTGTTAAGCTTTATTTTTCTTCGCTAACTCTTCTTTTATTTCTCTCAAAAATATTATCTTAGCGCAACTTCAGGAAAAAGTCAACATATTGAAAAATCTCGAGCATCCAAATTTCGAACGCGTAATAATTAAAAACCTTAAATCATCCGAATTTGCGAAACCGACCCTAAAACGAATCACACATTAAAATGTTGATATTTCAGCATATAATTCTTTAACAAATAACATATTGATTTTTACTATGAATTAAAACCACGATTAAAACACCACAAATGAACACATGATAAATCCTATTTTTGCACTTTACAGCCGGCTGTAAAAGTTTAATGGAAGAAAAGTAACATCGATGCAAACCTTGCCAAATTACAAACAATTAAATTCTTTTCTAACTAACCCGCAATACCTCTCGAGGTGTATCCTAGGGTTTACCTTATCCTACTAACATTGAGTCCAAAACCTCCCTACAAACATCTATACCCCTAAGGTGTCGTAGGGATCCTTGCGCACTTTAGATAGGTGTTTACTAACGTTCCTTCCGTTCCCCAAAGGATAGCTTGGACCCGGCGAGGACCCCCTTATGCCCTGGGCTGTATTACACACTCATCAAAAGATGAAGACATGGTATCTCCCGTGTTGGATTATTGTTCCGGATGAGGGTCTAACACAACCAGACCAAACAGTGGGATAAGCGTTGTGGAGCCATCCGTGGATAGGGCGTCCTAAAATGCTAATGCTAATGCTAATGCTAAATAGTATTGATTCAAAAATTCATAACTCGGTCAAAGATTTTTAGCACAATCTGGAAATTTTTGAAAAGTTGGCATTTTATGTCCCCTAAAACATATAAAAAATAAAATAAATAAAAAAAGTGTTTTTTGCAAATCAAGTTTTAGTGACAAAAAGTGAAATTAAAAATCACCCAAAAAAATTTACCGTGTTCAGTGTAGTCCTCATCCATAGCTACAACTTTGCCGAAGACACCAAATCGATCAAAAAAACCTTTAAAAGATACAGATTTTTAAAATTTTCATGCATCATTTTTGTATGGACAGCTGCCAAATTTGTATGGAAAATTATATGGACAAACTAATGATGCAAAATGGCTTCTTTGGGCATACCGAAGGCACCAAAAAAGTTTCAGCCTGATTAAAAAATACAAAAATTTAAATTAAAAAAAAGATCGATTTCGTAGAGAATTGGGTACAAAAGCCCTGTGTCAATTTTAATTATAAACACGATTAAAAACCATTTCGGATCACTTTTTTTCATTTTAATGCAATTTTTTTTTCTCAAGACAACATTTTTTCGATGGTCCCCTTGGAACGAGCTGTCAAGTAGGAGCTTTTCTGTCAAGAAGGACCGCGAGGTTAATTTTTCAAAAATGATTTAAAAATCCATTTTAAACTCTTTGTGGTCGTACAAAGTGTCATTGTACTCAGAATAATAAACTTTATCGCTGTAAACAATAATATCAGCAATCTAAGCTTCATTGTCAGCCATTTTTTTTCTTTGGATATAATTTTGTTACTCCAAATTTATCCACGACCGTTTCCAACGACCGTGAGAAGGGGCTAGAAAATCCAGCTTTCAGCTAACTCCTCAATACGTACGAGAACTTTTAAAAAAATAGTACACGAAAAAAATTGCCAAGCTTTTAATTAACTTTTTCTCACAAAAAAATCAATTTCCCAAAACGCGAAGACACCAAACCAAACACCAAAACCGATCAGAAAATTCCTACAAAAAAAAGCGCGGAATCGGAATTGCGTAGAGAATTGCTCTCATGACTCTTCACAAAAAATTGGTTCACGGAAAATAAATTCCCGATTTTTTTCTCTTGACTATTTATCAAGTACAGTCCAGACTCGATTATCCGAAGTTTCGATTATCCGAAGTTCGATTATCCGAAGGTTTTTATAGGACTTCGGATAATCGAATTACGAATAAAAAATTAGCTTTCGCATTTTTTTTTTCTTACTTTAATCATCAAATTCGAGTTCTACGACCCAATTTTAGTCAAATTTGAATGGTTGATTGCATGTAAAATTAAAAAAATGTATTTTTCAATATTTCATCATCGCCATTTTGGCCGCCATCTTGGATTTTAAAATTCTAGTTCAAGAATCATATTAAGCTCAATAATTAAAAATAAGAAAACGAAAAAAAAATTGTTTTTTCGTGATTCGATTATCCGAATTTTTGACTATCCGAAGTGAAATTTCGCCAAGGCCTAGGCCAAGGCCTTCGGATAATCGAGTCTGGACTGAAAATCTCAAAATAATGTTTTAAAATTTTCGATTAAAAAAAACTTTTTTTTTAAATAATTTCGGAGTCTTAAAAATGCATCTTTTGCGCCAGAGAAATGTTCCAAAATCTAGTTAAATAATAAAAAAAAAATCAAAAGCCTTCAAGAATTCAAGCATTTTTTTAAATAAAGTTTATGCATTTATCAAACTTCATAAAAAATAGCACCCCTCGAACTGTTATTTATGGCTGAATTTTTGTTTTATTTTTGGGCTCTGTTGTCTTTTAAATTTTACATTTTATTAAGATTAGATTTTCTCAGTGTGATTTAAAATGGAGAATTTAAAATTTCAGAATTATTTTTGAATATTGAAAACACTTATTATAGTCATTTGAAAATGCTGGGCCTTATTTTATCATTTTGAAATTATTTTTATTTAAGAAGGCATAAGGAATGCATGGACAAACTTTCTTCCAAATAAAAAAAAAAAATACAAAATAAAAAAATCTCGAAAAATTAGCTGCAAACTTTTATGCAGTCTTCATCTTGATGTTTATATTTCCTAAGTGCCCCCAAACCAGCAGTATATGTTGAAAACCTGACAACTCAAAAACGATTGGTAGGATTAGCAAATAAATAATACATGATTTTTCAAATGAGTTGTTATATTCAATATTTGTGGTATGAAAACATCGTTGCCACTGATAAAAATAAGTTTTATGGTTAATTTTTTTATAGGTATATGTTTAGCAATGACTTTCTGAAAATAAAAAAAGCTATGCTGAAAATATATTTTGATCTAAAAAAAGAAAAAAAGGAGCAAGACAACATTTCGATTCTGGTCAATTTTTGTCAAGTTGTTGCTACTTTTTTTAAATCTATTTTTCAAATAAAGTTGAACATTTGTTTTAGGCCGAGTTTTTCAACTTATTTTGAAGTCTGTTTTAAATAAATAAGTCTTTTTGAACCTCATGCATGGAAAAAAAGAACCTAAAATTTCACGAAAAAAGTCTTGAAAAAAGTCCTCTTTATTATCTAAACACCAAATCGATCAGAAAATCCCGTTTTCAAGATATGTTGGCTGATGCACGAAATGATTTGTTTACCTTTTTTTTTTGGTATCCTCCGCAAACGTCACTTTTTAGTCTGACACCCCACGTTTGTTTTGATAGTGTGCGTGAGCGCCGTGTAAAAAGTGACAGTTCGTCACAAACTAAAAAAGTGTCAAACGAAAAAGTGACCAACAACCGGGGGTTGAGTGTACATATATTTATTAACATACCTACAATGTCAAATTGTATGCAGACTTCTGTTGAAAAACTAATGATGCAAGATGGCTTCTATTGACATAAAGAATGCATGGACATTGGACAAAGTTTCTTACAAATTAAATCAAAATCAATTCAATAGAAAAAATTCAAAAATAACAGTTTCGTTTTAAAAATTGAAAATCGAACTAATTGTTATGGAGATATCGTCAATTGTAGATCTGGCAACACTGACATTAGTAATGAGCATTTAAGAGAGATTTATTATCGTTTAGAAGATATGAGTTGTGAATTTGATTTAAAAAAAAAATATTTTTCACTATTTTTCACCGTTGGTTTAAAATGTCCCTGCAATAGATATTTCGGAAACGAAAAAAAACTACTTTTTTCGAGAGTTCCCTTTATTTCCATGTGATTTATTTCCCTTTCCCTTCACTACTCAGATCAAAACTTCCACCATCACCATTTATTTTGGAAATCAATACAGTTCCCCCTCTCAAATTCCCCTCTCAACCATACATCGAGTTGTGCAGCTCCTCGAGCTCCTGCTCGCGCCGTGCCGCCCTCTCCCGGAACTTCTTCTGCTCCTCGTAGCCCTCGTCGTCCGTCTTCATCTCGTGCCGGCACAGCGGACAGCTGTTGGTCTGTCATTAAAGATTTGTCAAATTTGAGTTAAAAAGCAACCAAACTTTGACAGCTGTCAAACTCACCTTCTCCAGCCACGGCACAATGCAACTCTTGTGGAAATCATGCCCGCACGGCAGCACCAGAAACGCCTCATTGTCGCCGTCCGGGTCGTTCGGCTTGATGCAGATGGCGCACCGCTCGTCGTCGGCCGCCACCTGCCGCTCCGGCAGCGCCGCCACCAGCGCCTTCGAGGCCGGCGGCGGCAGCTGGTCCGTGTTGAGGTCGTCGGCGAAGAAGCCGTTCTGCTGCAGGAAGCGCACCATCAGCAGCAGCTGGTGGCTTTGGGCCTGTTCCGGCGCGATCGGTTCGCAGCCCAGCTCGTCAAAGTAGTCGGCCATCTGTGTGGGTGGGAGAGTGACAGTTTAAACAGTTAGTGCAATGTTTTGATGCTCAGTTTAGCGTGCAAAGCGGGTGGTTTGACAGTTTGGGAAACGTGGAAAGTTTGTTTATGTTTTGATCGTGAAATTTGAAGGCGAAAAGTGCAGTGTTTTTCTGTTTGACGACATCTCCCTTGAATCACCTAGTAGTTTGTCGAATCTGGAATCTCCAAAACAATAATAGAACCGAAACTTAAAAAGAAACCAGCGGTCACGGCCCGTGGCCAAGGACATCAATTAGCGCCGTGCGCTGGCCAAATGGGCCATGAATAATGGGCCCGTTGATGGGGAGGGCATCGCGACATGTCTTGAGACTGCTGACCCGTGCACCGAGTGTTGTTTAATGACACAGTTCCGTAGATTCAAGGTGGAGGAGGAGGCGCAGGAGAAGGACGGTTCTCTCACTTTCAAGCGTCATCGGGCCGAAGAGTTAACGGGCCGTGAAATATCCGGACCGTGGCGTGAAATCGTCATGTGCGGATTGCCACTATTAATCAGGCTAGTTTACAACCTGCAGCTGGTGGAGCTACAAATTTCGCGGTGCAACGACGATGATGCACTCGGAACGGAATCCTGCGTGGACGGTCACTGGTTGGTTTTTGCCAGTGTCATCACACAATTATCCGCGACATCGTCGGGATCCGCGAAAGCCCTTTCGCGGATGGACCGGATCATGCATAATTAGTCCGCCGTGCAACATCTGGCCCAGCAGCTGTCAAACGAGCATGTCCGTGCGGAAATTTTTACCGGGGAAAAAATCCGGACCGTGAAACAATTTTCCTTAAAAGCGTCCCGGGCAAACGGACAATGTAACATTAAAACTGGAGCCCTCGTTCGGACGGCCCCCCGGAATCGTCGCAGAGTCTATCGCGAATAGTGTCATTTATGATTAATTGCTTCGCCAGGACATTAGAACCGGGGACGGATTAGACGGACTCAATCCGCGAACTCTTTGCGGTCCAGCTGTCAAAATATGCCTAACCCAAAGTTACCCAAAATTGAGTAGGTCTGGAAGCTGTCAAATCTACACAGTTGAGCGTAGTTACCCAAAATCAAGCTCTAACCCTTAAATTCTGGGTCGCAACGAGCCACTGCGCGCCCCTCCCTAACCTAACTTTGGTCCTAAATTCCTCGCAAAAATTTCGGCAGAACCCTGCAGCAGCGCATTCATCATCAAAATCGCGGAACATTTCGCGTGGTCGGTTTGGCGCCGGCCACGGTCCACAGCCGGACACCACACCGGGCGATAATTGACGCGCGCGACTCAAAATGATGACACCATCAAATATTACTTTCGGTCCTCTAACGTGTGAAACACGCTTTGCAGTTTTTGAACGGCCGGAGGAATAGTTTGGTGCGCCCACGTGGTCACAAATTGCGCGCACCGGCAAAGGGATGACAACTAGATTTGGGTGGACGGTGAGGTTAGGTTTTGGTTGTGGGGGAGGGGTTTCGGCCACGTAAAAACCTCAGGAACCGATTTGTGGTTCCTTTCGCAATCAGCGCCACCGAGTGACGATGGATTTTGGTGAAGGAGAGGATGATGTTGGTGTTTTTAGAATAAGCAAAAATTATTATAAAAATAAGTAAAATTATATAAAACTACTTTATTTGCAAAAAAATAAAAAAATCAGATGCAATTAATCAAACATGAGTGAACAAATGAAGTCAATTTTCTGTATTTGAAATATTTGAAAAAAATATCCTATAGATTTAAAAATAATGAGAAAATTGTACAAAAAGAATATTTTTAACAGATCATAAATCGAAAATCAAACAGTTTAAATGAAAAATAACAATGAAAAATTCGAAACCTAATATTTTCATCACAAATAAATCCTATGTTCATAGGACCTTTTGAAAAAGTTAGCGAGAACTTACTTATTACCTGGGTGCTGAAAAGACAGAATGCGTAACGTGATTTTCGAAAGCTTCCCACTGCTCCCCACTAATACATCTGCACTACAGCTGTAAACATAAACAAAGTAGAAGGCTATGTTCAAGCTCAAGCGTGACATATTTTTTGCTGCTGAAGTGAATTATTATAAAACATTTTGGATCTGTTGATGTTGATGTTTTCGATGAAAAATTAAGTGCTTCGCACTTTTTTCTTCGTAGACTAAACGATGGGCGGCCAAAAGAGGCCTTTTTTGTTTTCCACGTGATGAAAAATTGTGTCAAAAGTGGGTGGAATTTCGTGAATCATAAGAGCAGCCGAATGGAAGTTCCGAGATTATGTATCTTTGATGTTTAGTGATAATATCGGAGTATCCAATATTAATTGGAAAGTACTATTGATAGTTATTGATAATTCGTCGCTAACATTTAAAAAAGCGTCATAAACATAGATTTTGTAGACATAGCGATTATGAAATTTTAGCGACGAATTATGCCAAAATCGATTTCAAACCTCTTATTAAGATGTTTTGACTTCGAATACCTCAATAGTCATCGATTTTTTTTTTATTCCTGACTAAATTAATTTACGATCGATCACAATACTTGCCACTTCTTGGTATAATTATGCGAACAGTTGACAGTTCTAAATTGAGGCCGCTTTGCGGACAACTATTCTGCACCCAGCTTATTACTAAACTGGAATGCCATAACTAAGGGTTAAAAAAACCTTAAAAATGGAAATAAAAAGTGAAACAAATAAAAAAAGTAAAACTTGTTTTTGATTTTCACAACAATTGGAACGCTCTCGCAAACAAAAATAATTAGGTTTAGTGTTTTTTATGTAAACAAACAGAAATTGCTGAAAAAAGAACGGAAAATAGGATAATATAAAAAAAATCCAAATCAATACTAAACAACATGAATAAAAAAAAATCAACCATTTCAAACATTCTAATTAATCATATTTACAAAATTTTAAACACATGCAACAAAAATCAAATCAATGCAAACATAAAATAAGAAAAAGAAGAAATAGAATTTTAACTTGAAAATATAAAAAAAACAATCGAATAGGAAAATTGAATTTATTAATTTCTTCTCAAAAACAAAAAATAAAAGATCAGAAAAAATATTACAAGAGAGATATCACATGAACAAAAAACATAAAAATATCAGTTCATAAGAAAATAAGATAATACTCATTGAAAATTTTAATTAGGTGTTGAACAAAAAAAAGTTTGAACTGAAGATGTTCCATGGATTCAAATAATATTATAAACGAGATAACTGCATAAATGATTTTTGTCAAAATCATTAAAATTATAAATAAGAAGTAAAAATGTTAACAAATTAAATCCAAAAGAATGTTTGAAAAAATAAGCTTAATTTATTGAAAGTTAAGGAACATTGTTACTCAAAAAAGTTTTAAAAAAACATTATAAACAGTTGAGGGTTCGTTCAAAAATAACGAATTGTCAAATTTGACATTTTCAAACTTTTTGATTTGACTATGTAACAAATGTGTTACATAATATTTTAAAAACCCCTAATTTAATTGAAATGCTGAAGAATAAATTAAGAAAAAGATTTTAAGAACAAAAACCACGAGATTTGATTTCTCAAAAATTTAAGACGTATAAAAAACAGAAATTTAAATAAAAAGTAAAATAAATCAAAAAGTTAGATAAGCAAAGGAGAAAATTGAAAGCTTAAAGAAAAGAAGGATTTTTTTTAATAAAAAGCTGTTTCACTTGTTGTTAATAACTAACAAAAAATAGAGTTGTAACAATAAAAACAATTTCAATTATCAAAAATAAAAAATAAAAACGCATATAAAGATTTTTTATCAAGCAATCGTAACCTAAAACGGCATGATAAAATAAGTGAAATGATTCAAAAATTTCAATTTATTTTTAAATTATTGCTAAAAAAATCAAGCAACTGATTTTATAAAGTTCAAAGGAAAATTTCTAAATAAAAACTAAACAATATTGAATGAAAAATCAACCATTTCAGTTATTCTTATTGTTCATAATTAAAATGCTTGAGACCATTTTCAAAACCATCAAAAACTAAAATGAAAAGAGCAAAAAAAAAATGGAAAGAAAGATGTAACATGGAAAAAGCATAATAATGGAAGTAAATAACAAAAGGAGATAAACCTGATTGAAAATTAGTTTTAAAACAAAAGACGTTTAAAAAAAATACAGTAAGTGGATAAGTATCAAAAAAGACTAAAAAAAAAACAGATTTTTAAAACATCAAATTGTGCTTTTTGACACAATAAACAAACAAAGAAAAAAATAAATTCAAGTTAAATAAGAAATTGAAGGAAAATTAGAATTGAATGAAGAAAAATTGTTATTTTTTTATCTTAAAACATTGTGAAGCATTATGGGATAGATCAAACAAACAAAAATAAAATGAACTGAAAAATGTCAACAAATTAAATTTAGAAGAATTTCTAATAAAAATCAACTAGATACAACCGTTATGAAATGCTTTAAAAAATGTTAATTTAGCAGAAGTTAAGGAAAACTGTAACTGAATAAAATTTAAAAAATAAACATATAAGAGCTCGTAAAAATGTTACGTAACGCAAAATTTTGCATTTTCGAACCTTTTTACTCGACCTCGACGTTACAAATGTGTGAAATGTTAAAGAAATAAATTAAGAAAGACAATTAAAAAAAACATATAAAATAAATCAGGGAAATTTTTCAAAAAAAAAAGAGTAGAAACCATGGAATTGTGAAAAAAAACTTGAATATTAAAAATAAGGGTTTTTCTCAAAAATTAAAACGTATTTAAAAAACAGGAATTGAAAATGAAAAAAAAAGAAAAAAGAAAAGCAAATAATATGAAAAAATAGTTTGAATACATAACCTTTTTCAACTTCAATTATTTATAAATGATAAATTTAAAAAAACAATTGACCAATTCAGCAAATCTTACCATGAATATTTAAAATGGAACCCTTTTTAACATGTTTGACAATATCAACAAATCAAAACAACAAATTTGAAAAATTTTCATTTAAAACTCGAAAATAAAAAGCAAAACAAATAGAAAACTGTAAAATAAAAACATTTTGCGAATAATTTTTGTTTATTAGTACCACTTTAAATCAATTAGTTTCACGTGGTTTATGGTTGACCCCATGTAAGAAAATGATAAAATCATATCCAAAAAACAAATTATTCTAAAACAATGGAAGTTGCTAAAGATTAATTTTATAAAAAAAGGTATTTGAGGAAAAAAAAGTAAATCAATAAATTCAACAAAGACTTTTGAAACCGATAAATGTTCTTCTGTTCTAAAATCCCGATTTTTGCGTTACGTATTAAAAGAACACTCCCTTATATCTAAAAAATACGATAATTCAAAACAAAACAGTATTTATGAGTAATTTCATCTAAATCTTTGACGGTTTTTTTGACAGTTCAGCCCCCCTGTTTTTTCCTAGGCATATTTTACTCAAAATTGGGTACACTTTGGTGGAGTTTTTAATGTAATTAAATCTCACTCAAAATAGACATCCAACTCAAGCTGAACAACGTAAGTGGGCCATTGTGAGTTTGCTCACGTCAGTGGTTGTTTACATTGGGAGTGAGCAGGATACATTATTTGTTTGCTAACTTATATTGGCCCATTTAAATTGTTTTGCTTGAACTATTTATTTCTGAGTTGATTCGGTGTTGGTTAAACTACTCATTTTTGACCATTTTTTCCAACTAAAATTTACTGTTTTAACCGAGGTTTTAACAATTTAAAATTAAACAATTAAAACGTCAAGCCAAGATTCAAAATTCTCTCAATCCATATTAACTAAATCATAGATCACAAAATAAAACTTATTAAGGTGGTAAGAAATGGGTAAATGTGCATGTTTTAGAGTATTAGAGGAATTTTTCTTAAATTTTGGTGAATTTGACACAATTTTCGTTGAATTATGAGTAAAATTCACTCAAATCTGACAGCAAGTTTAGTCATTTCTGAGTAGGTTCCGATCTGTCAGGACTGGGTTATTTTATTTACGGTAAATGAGTAAAATTTAACCAAAATTTAGCTATGTGTGTGTGTGTGTGTGTGTGCAACCAACCAAACGGGACCACGCGGTCGCTTCTTACAAATTGAGTTGTTTCCATGTATTTTCTTTTTTTTTAGCTCTCATTCTATACATGCAAATAACTCGCATAGGCATTTGGAAGGTGTTAGCTCTGCCGAGCTTCGGTGACCCATTTCTACGCTGGCTAGCCGAGCGCGAGGTACTTCAGCTTTGTCGACAAGCCCCGCCCTGAAGAACGTTTGGACCAATCGGATTCAAACGTTATTTAGAACTTCCGAACCCTTGTCAAATGGACAAGGACCCAGCGCGTATATAGTTGATGGAGTTAACAGTATTCCTAATTCCAGTTATAGCTCACCAAGTCACGATAGCCTAGTGGTTAGCATTTTTGCTTACCAATCCAAAGGACGGGGGATCGAACCCCGACTCGAGCGACTGTGATTTTTCGTACATGTTCAGAGTTTCAAGATTTATATTTCCTATACTTTCTCGTTGGGAGCAGATGGGAATCGAACCCAGGACCATTCGCTTACAAAGCAAACACCGTAACCAGTCAGCCACGGCCGCTCCTTCAGAAATTTAACCAAAATTTAGCTATGCCCTCATAATCAATTTCTGAGTATTTCTCAATGTATTTAGTAATGTATCCAAGAAAAAAAAATCAAATATTCCAAAACTACAATCCAACACCCTTCCAGCCGAATATCCTTGGCGATGCAAGCAGAAAAACTTTTACAACCCTCGCAAAATTTAGCGAAACCAAAACACACACATGGAGGGATAGTTGCAACCTCCTGTCTCTCCTCTAAAAAAATAAATAAAACCACACACCCAAACCGCGCCCACAAAAGCTCACTCGCGCCCTCTTCTGGGGGAACGAATTGAAAATGGGTTTTTGGAAAATGAATTAGTTCCAGCCGGTTTGATTGCACCGCTTTCTGGCTTAGCCAAAAGGAATCACCCTTCCCTTCCCAGCACTTTCACTGATAAATTTT